>NW_016804493.1:3209841-3235340 GCF_001698545.2 Rhinopithecus bieti
TATATATATATATATATATATGACTGAGAAACTAGATAGAAAGAGTGGAACGTGCATTTCTCATACACTTTCATGTTATGTGTTTTTACCTAAAGGTTGGCTTCCCATTGCCAACACAACGATGCTCTAACAATCTGCCACAATCCTCCTATCATTGATGCTAGCAAGGAATGGATGTGCATGTGTGATCTGAGGTCACGCTTTAAGAATGGAAATGCTTATTTGCCTTTATGTAATAGCCATAAACCACACCCCATCCTGATTGTAACTCCAGAATGAATAAACCCATTTGAAATATATGTAAAATATCTATAGTTGATCCTCTCACCTCTTTTGACCATTTAATGCTATGGAGAGGAGACAACAGTTATTGATATGTGGGTACAGAGTTTCAGGTTGGATCATGACAAAATTCAAGACAGACAGCGGTGATTGTTGCACAACCACATGGCTACAATCAATGTCACTAAACTATACACTTGAAAAAGGTTAGATTTTGTTATGTATGTTTTACCACAATTTCTCTCATACTTGAGATGCACTGTCCTACTCTAAGCGCCTCTGAATCTTAGAGATGCAAGGAGGCAGTTCAAAGACAAAGGAGAATTCCAGGGAAAGAAGCCAATCTCCTCAACTGGGCCCCATGTGGGTTTTCTCACCCACATTGTTGTTATACTGTGTCATATGTACTGTGCTGGATTTTTTCCTACAGTATTCCAGTCATGGCTTCCGATCCATGCCACATGACAATTTAACTGAACTGCATGCAGAGGCCACTGTGGAAATTTCTCAATGGATGGTTTGGTTTAATTACACAGAGAATTGAGTATATGGCAAAGGGCCAATTTTGCTCTTGATTATTCAAAGGACACTTCACTGTGAGATTGTCATTTCTACAGCTCCGAGTTGAACTGTTTAGGCAACTGGAAATAGGTTTGACCTTTCAATGGCAGATTTTAGAAACAGTTTAGCCTATTGTTTCAGAAATTTAAAGAGTATATAAATTAAACTAGATGAAGTATCTTTTAACTAATTTCTTACATACATTTGATTATTTAATCCCATGCTAGCCCTTTAAGAGATAATTATTTCCACACTTATCATAGAAAATTAATGTCTGCATCAATTATGGGAATTTTCCATAAAAAAGAGTTGCCTTCTTCAGGTATAGAAAGCAGTGAAGCAGGTGTCCGAGTCTTGGAGCCAGCCTGCCTCCCCTGGAATCCATGGTCTGTTTATCAGCTGTGTGACCTCAGCAAAATTAGATGAATTCTGGATGTCTGTTTTCTCATACTTCAAATGGGGATAACAGCATACTTTTTTCTAAAACTGAAGTAAAATCCTACGTGTAAAATGTTTAGAATCATCAATTTCACTTCTAGGTATATTCCTGAAGAATTACACAATTAAAGGCTCAGATATTTGTATACCCATTTTCATAGCAGCATTATTCACAATAGCCAAAATGTGGAGACAACCCCATGTTCATCAATGAATAAACGAAATGTATGTACAAACAATGGAGTTGTTATTCAGCCTTACAGAGAAAGAAAATTCTGACATATACTCTAACATGAATAAACCTTAAGGACATTATACTAAGTAAAATATTATTCCACTTTATGAGGTATCTATAATAGTCAGATTCATAGAGACAAACTAGAATTGTGATTGCCAGGGGCTGTGGGGAGGACAGAGTTATTGATACGTGGGTACAGAGTTTCTGCTTGGATGAGAAAGTTGTGAACATGGATGCGTGGCGATGGATGTGACTATAATTAGTATCACCAAACTACACTGGAAAATGGTTACAACGGTAAATTTTATGTATATTTCACAATCTTGAAAATGCTTAAAATAATGCTGGGAAGAGTGGTACTCAAATCTGGTGCCTAGCTCAGTAGCATCAACATTATCTGGGACTTGTTAAGAAATAAAACTCTTGGGCTTCACCACCACAGACCTACCAAGTCACAGGCCTCAAGTATTGTCAAGAGTTTTAACAGTCCCTCCTGGTGATTCTGAAGCACCTGCAAGTTAAAGTTTATAAGAGGAGATAAGTAGCTGACAAAGATTAGCTGCAGTAACATCACTTATCTTTTTAGATGTTCTTTAGGCCCTTTGGGTTCACTTTCCAGGGAACATGTTTACTTCAATTCCTCATTTGCCTTCTTTTCAATACCTACTCTCTTTTATAGCCAACATGTATAACAGGAGATATTTGGAGATAAAAGGACAGCAAGTTATTTGCAAAATAAGGTGTATCTCCAAGGCTTACCTTTTTAAAAAAATTGCACATATTTGAAGTTTACAACATGGTGCTTTATTGGATACATATACATGCATACATACAGGGAGGACAATGGCTAACTATAATGAAGTGATTAACATACCTGTCACCTCACACTGAGTGATAAGAGCAGCTAAAATCTACTTAAAAATCTCCAATACAAATTAGATATTTGTACCTTGAAAACTATCAAACAGTAATGAAAAATTGAAGATGTAAATGAAAGTATATTCCATGTTCATGGAAGGGAATATTGTCAATATGTCCATCCGCCCCAGAGCAATATACAGCTTTAACACAAACCATATCAATATTCCAACTGGATTCTTCACAAGAAAAAACAATCCTAAGGTTTCTATGAAACCACAAAAGTCTCCCAAGTATCTGAGGCAATACTGAGAAAGCAAAACAAGTTTGTAAATCAGGAAGTATGATGTACTATTATATTGAGGTTTGATAGTAATCAAAATCATATGGTATTGGCATAAATACACAAAAATTGACCAATGGAACAGAATAGAAGGCCCAGAAATAAATTCAAACTTACACAAACTAGTTTTTGGAAGGGCTACCTACAGACTGGGAAATTGCAAAGCACATCCGATATCCTTATCCAAAGTTTATGGAGAACTCCTATAAACAGCAGAAAAACAACCCCATCAATAAATGGGCAAAGACTACTTACAACAGCAAAGTCATAGAATCAACCTAAGTATCCATCGACAGTTGATGGGATCAAGAATGTGGTTAATGTGTCATGAAATACTGTGTGGCCATAAAACAAGTACAAACTCATGCCCTTTGCAACAACATGGATGGAGATGGAGGTCGTTATCCTAAGTGAACACCAACCCGAGAAGCAGAAGAATCAAAATATCACATCAAGTGGGAGCTAAACAACTGGTATACATAAACAGAATACAGTATGAGGACTTTTAAAGGTATTGAATGAGGGTTGAACACTTACCAACTGGGTACAGTATTCAGTATGTGTGTGATGGGTACACTAGAAACCCAATCCCTACCCATTATGCAAGTAATACCCATGTAATAAAGCATGTGTACCCCTTAAATCTAAAATTTTTAAAAATGTAACAAAGGACCCAACAGACATTTCTCCAAAGATGTTACAAGGGCCAACACCTATGAAGATGTGTTCAACATTAATCCTAAGTGCAAATTAAAACCACTGAGATATTACTTTACACTCTTAAGGATGGCTATTATCAAAAAGAAAGCAAGTATTGGCAAGGATGTGCAGAAAAAAAGTCACATATACTGTTGGTGGAAATTTAGATTGGTACAACCATTATGGAAAACAGTATTGAGATCCCTGAAGAAATTTAAAAACAGAACTACCATGTGACCTGACAATCCATCTCTTGGATAATACCTAAAGGGAGATAAAAATCACAGCCTCAAAGATACCTATACTCTCATGTTCATCACAGCACTATTCACAATAGCCAACACATACAAACAACCTAAATATCCCCCAATTGACAAATTAATAAAATGTGATACATGTAACAGGCTATTCACTCTTAAAAACGGAGGAAACCCTGCCATCTGTTACAACACGAATAGACTCAGAGGACATTATGCTAAGTTAAATAAGCCAGACACCAAAAGAGGAATATTGCATCATTTTATTTACATGTGGAATATATATGTATGTATAGACACAAAACAGAGCCCAAGGATTATTTTGTGTCTGAGTAACAGACCGGAGGCCATTTCCATAGCAACACACATTCTACGGTTTATAAATTGCAGTATGTAGGAGAGAACTGAAAAAGCCTGTGGAAACAAAGTTTTCAAAGAATGTTTTAATACCCGAAATTGCCAAGTTCCCTCTCATGATAAACATAGAGGCTAGGGTTATTTAAATGACTGTTTTAAAGTATCTGGGGGGCTATTGTAATCCTCATTAAACTTTCATGAACTGTAAAGACCTCCTTACTCTTAAAATGAACATGCTGTGAAGAAAGTCATTACAAAATACCCAGACTGTGACAGACATTAACCTCTTACATCAATAGCATCTACTTTCACCAAACTCCAATAAACCTAGAAATTCTTAACAGGAAGCATTTTTCCTTCTGCAATGAAGCTTGCTTTTGTGAACCTATGAATCTAATCTCTTTCCCTCTTCCGAACAAAACCTAAACCAGATCCTTTTTTCTCTCATTTTCACCAGGGTCCCAAATTGAGTTAACTCTTTACTCAAATTCTTGATAGCTAGTGGTTGTTCCCTCAGGAAAGCAAGCACACAAAAGATGTGACTAACTCTGGTCAAAATATTTTTTTCTGTAGGAGTTGACCTGTGCATGATTCTCTCAGGTAACAACTCCAATAACATGTTTATAAATGTAATTCTCAACACAATCTGCAGTTTTGAAAGCCACTTCCAATGATGTGCCTTAAAGTGTGTATCTTAGGGCTCTGGGTTACAATCAGGAGAACTTCTTTGAGGCTCTGCTGTGCCATTCACAATCTGACATCCCTCAAAGTCAATAGTTCCTCTAGCCCTCAGTTTATGTGTAAGATTAGACTAGAAGCTAAGATTCTAATTCTAAATGTTCTATGACACTCATCCTAATCCTCCTTCAAGAAGTTACTCAAGAGGAACAGTGCATTTGTCATAAATGACTAATGACTCAGAAAACACAAGGAATGGTTCCTGACTCACCATCAGGTTTTACTATTAGCCAACCTATAGGTGGCAAAATGAGACAAAACTAGAACTCTCCAAGGATAATTTGGCTTTTATGAAGGAGAGTGTTAGGTTTGTAGAAACTTCCAATTGCAGAGTGAGCTGTACACACAGGGACTCCACAGACAGGGACCTGCAAGGGCAGGGAGATGGTAGTTACTCCAACAGTAAGGGCTAAACAATTCAAAACTGTGATTTCATTTTTCACGCCGCTGCGCCACTTGTTTTTTGAGAGGGTCTTCCTATGTCACCCAGGCTGGAATGCAGTGACACAGCCTCAGCTCACTGCAACCTCCGCCCGCCGAGTTCAAACCATTCTCCTGCCTCAGCCGCCTGTGTGCATGTTTTATAGAGGGTTCCGATTTCAATCCTACTCTTATCGAAAGGGTCAACGAAAGCAGTTTTCAAAAATGTTTTGGAAAATATTTTCTGTAACTTGCTCTGGAGACCAATAGTAACAACTCATGGCATGGAGATGGGAGCCCACAACATGGCTATAGATCAACCATTTCAAGACAATAGTCTCTTCCAGGTCAAGTCATCTTTCCTGTTTAACTCTGGTTCATTGGGATAAAGGGCCGGCAAAGTTTAAACCCTCCTTTCCTGGTTGGTTCTCTACAGTCTTTCTTTCCCCTTACTCTCAAGAGGATTGCTGGGTGAAAAAATAGACTAGCAAATCTTAATGATGTGTGTGAAGTCATTATCTGGACCCTTTAAGTCTCCTCTCTAAAGTGAGTGATCTGGCCTGTTATCCCAGAGCTTTGGGAGGCTGAAGTGGGTAGATCCCTTGAGCCCAGAGTTTAGGTCTGCATCGAGCCATCATCGCACCACTACACTTCACCTTGAGCAACAGAGCCAGAACTTGCCTCTATAAATAATGTGAATGATTTGGTGAAATTTTAGGGGTACCTGCTATGGGGTCAGCCTTTGATCATGCCTCTGAGTAGGAGGGCTACTGTCTGGCACTCACTTCTGTTTCTAGTCATTTGCCTCCAGTGAAAAGCTCCCCTCTTCTCTGCAGTCCACTAGTCGTACTGAGGCCTACTGTAGGTCATCACACTGTGTACAGCTTGGTATTCTCCTGCTCAAAGCACATGGCAACTCCAGGTATTATAACTGACAGTGCCATCTGTGATGGGGGTGTATTAGTCTGTTTTCACACTGCTATAAAGACTACCTGACACTGGGTAATTTGTAAAGAAAGGAGGTTTAATTAACTCACAACACGGCCAGGGACGCCTCAGGCAACTTACAATCATGGCAGAAGGCGAAGGGGAAACAAGACACGTCATACATGGTGGCAGGCAAGAGATGGTGAAGGGAAACTACCACAATTAAACCAGATCTTTTAAGAACTCACTCTCGAGAACAGCAAGGGGGAAATCTACCCTCATGATCCAATCACCTCCCCTCAGGTCTCTCCCCCCTGACATGTGGGGATGATTTAGACGTGAGATTTGGGTAGGGACACAGAGCCAAACCCTATCAGGGCATTATTTCAAAACCCTTTCCTAGGAGACCGTCTTCCCCACCTTGCTTTGTATGGCTTTCATGCCACCAGGAAACTGGTATGAAGGTGGTACCCTCATTGGAGGGTTCTGATACAGTTTGTTCCTCACATTTCCCTTTAAGTCACATGGGCATGGCATGCCCCGGGCCCACTCTCTAGGTCCAGCTCCTGGCACTGAACCTTGATACACCACTACCACTTCCTTGCACTCCTACCTTCTCAACAGCAATCTTTTTCTTTCTGGATGATCAAGCCGTCTCATATAACCTGCCCAACCTATAGTATCACTTATGGTGAAATTCCATACTCTGAATCATCCTGGCTTAGGAGGTCTTGAAGTGCTAAAGCAAAGTTTGGAATTTAGCATATCCTTTTATTGCCAGTGTCTATTCATCTGTCAAAGCTATTTCATCACTGAACTTAAAAATTTTAGCTCAAAGACAAAAGCAGAATACTAATGCTGGTTCTTCCTCATCTTTTAACAATCCCAGTTTTTCCTTGATGCAGCAGATAGATGCCTTTGGTGACAGGGAAAACATGACACTGATCGGGTGCTTACCGTGCGCTATGGCTTTGTTGTAAGCAATTTATATATTTACTCAGTTAATTCTTTCAAACATCCTAGGAGAAAGCTACCATTATTAACCCCCAATTCTATAGAGGTCACTGAGGCTTAAATGGGTTAGACAGCTTAAGTGCAGTCATCAAGCAAGAGATGGAGCTGGTGTCTTCAGTAAACAGGGCAAAGGCAGCAGCCACCCAAGAGCCAGGATGACTTCATTTATTGTTTCCTGTATGTAGTTAGCTAATTACTTAATCATTTAGTATATAAGCAAACTATTCTCATCCTTTGGGCTTCACACTTTTAAAGTAGAATGAAGGTGCCCTTTCATCTCTTGTATAAGCCAAAGAGAAGCTACTCAGGTTGAAGAAGGAAAGGGTGAGAGGGTGTCTGGGGATGTCTATGGGTTTAGAATACAGACTGGTCCAGTTTACCTCCTCCAAAAGCTCGTCTGCTGAGCATAATTCTTATCAGAAATCCATTTGAGTAACCCCTCCCTGTGGGTGGACTCCACATGATCAAAATAACTCCTGACATATGTCAAAACCAGATTGGCCTGGGCTGAGCTGGATCATACAGCATATCCAGTTCAGTTTCTGAGTTGATGGGGTTCTGGTAGTGCACATTTGAGAAGTGGGTTGTAACTTTGTAATTTCATTCCACTTGACACTCTACTACTTCCTTACACTTTTGGAGGCCTGCAGGGATCTTTTGAAGCAGCGGGTGCCAAGTGGAAACAAACACACTGACTTTGTTCCAAGGGCACATTGTTTAGCTGTTGTGTTGTCTTGGTTTGCCGTTTTGTAACAGTATGGTGTTTCTGTTCACCACAGTCTAAATCCCCTTTTTCCTTGAGCCATGAATTGTTTAGCTCCTGACAGCTTTTCTGTGTCCAGCTCTGACCCAGTCAACTTCCTGATAAACCTGACGTTCGAATCATGAGTGTCGGCTCACACACATTAGAAGACCACATGCTCTGAGGGCAATGACTGTTTTGGTCCCGAATATATCCCCAGCACTTGGTACACTGTGAGCCATACAGTAAGCAGTCAACTTGTACTTTGAATTAACTCATGGCACTAGCTTATGCTTTTAAACAGATGATTTAAATATCAATAATTATCCTGAAGAAACAGATGTGGTCTTACATGCATAATCTACAAGAAGGAAATCATCATCACGGATTTTGTTTGCAAATCTTTAAAATAGTAGGGGAATTTAGTGATTTGATGAACCACAGAATTAATTGCTTGCTCTGCCCAATTTCAATTACTCACTCTCTTGTCCAGTGCGTTAAAGATGTCTTTGGCAGTTTGACACTTTGTTTTACATTTTAAATAGCAGGTCAACCCTACTTCCATTGTAAACCAGGAACCATAATGGTTCAATTTGACAGGGGAAATTTAGTTACCTTAGACTACATACCCCAAGTATATAAGCAAATTCAAAGCAAATTTATAACCTAGAAAAACATTCAAGTTTCCCGTCTTTACCAATATAGTTTTCTTTGAAAACAAAGTCATCAACTATCAATGTTTTTAATATCATTAAGATGGCAAGTGATATGACAAGCTACTATTTTTAGTTCCTCTGGGAAATCTGGAGACATTCACTGAACTATCACAAAGTACAGCTCCCTTAAAACTAAAATACAAACACTTTTGTTTTTGTCATGTTTGTCATGATAGAAGTTTGCGAGTTAAATGCCCTTTTATAAAAGAAACACTGCTGTGGTTGAGTATTTTTAAATGTCAATTCAGTATTCAGATGACTTCAAATCCTCAAAATGCTAGAGACAAGAAACAATTTCAATGTGAAACTGTTCAATCTGTCTACATCCCAATATTTAGGTGTGCCTTTTCACTTGTACTGGATTTCAAAGATTATCAAGGAAAATAGTAAGTATTAAAATACATGAGATGTTTGGACCTTATGTCGTTATCACGAGTTACCCAAAATGGGAACACCATTCTTTCAGAAAACAATGTCCCTCTAAAGACACTATCTACTTGACAATTGTCATAGTGTATTGATTTCTATTTTATATACATCATTTCTCCAACAATACTCAACTGTTCTAATAACAACTAGGTAAATACTATTGTCAGTTAAATCCAACTTTCCCACTAACTTACCTGGGCAAAGGCAAGTGAGAGGCTGAATCGATTCAAAAACCATGTTTAGATTTCAGTATCTGGTTGTTCCTTTAACCATTTTACTTCTTACATACAAATTGTTAATTCACTGCTTAATCATGTCGCAGGTCAATTGTGCGTTAAATATTTTAACCACTACACTAATTCACCCATTTTGTCACAGTGGCTGTATTACACGTTACAAATATATTTTGAAAGACACAGCTATTCTTTGTGTACCACTAATTCCCTATCACAATTTTTTTCCAGTCATTTAAATTACTACCCCGGGAAAGGCATGATCTTTCATATAAATACCACGACATTGGAGGGACACCATTGCTCCGCAAAACAAATTTTCATTAAGAAAATAAAGTTGACCAAAAAAAAACAAAAAACAAAAAAACAAAACCCACACTGATTTTCAGTTGGTATCTCTAAAGCTGCAAAGCTTTGTTTGCAATTTACAATGTCTTTTGAAAAGGCCACAATTCATCGAAATGCCACATTCAGAGTTTTCCTTCTGTTGATTTTAAAAGTTTGTTTTAGAATTTCTAAGACATGGGGCTTCAGGGCATTAATGTGGCCACATACACTGGTGGTTTAGGACAGTGACTGTGTCTGGAGGGTGGAGCTCCCCTCTGCCTTCTCCTTTAAGGAGCCCTGAGGAGCAAGTAAAGCAGGTCAGGAGGCACAGCTGACTTAGGAACACTGACAGAACTTAAGTTTCTCTATGTTTTGGCAGTGGTGAGGGGAGCAAGTGTCCATCACTTCTTGGAAGTAGCCTGAACTCTGGGATTCTTTTTGCATCTGTTTTAGTCGTCATGAAGATACTATTAATTTTTTTAATTTCATCTTTTTAGATTCAGAGTGTAAATGTGCGGGTCTGTTACATGGACATGTTGTGTGATGAAGTTTGAGACATGAATGATCCTGTCACCCAGGCATTGAGCATAGTAACCAACAAACTGCCACTGCATTTAGACTAAAAAGGTGTTGAGAAATTAATATACCCGAATATGTGAGTCAGGAGATGGAGTATCTTACTGAGAAGGTAAATGAATCCCAAACTCTAATCATATCCCTGTAACATTCAGAAAGCAGAGCTGCATTTAACATTGCTTTCATTTTTATTTCGTGAGCGATTTCCACTAGGACCCATGGATACTGTTGTATTACGGACCAGTACTTTCAGGGGATTTATTTGCATGGCTGGATTAACAACAACGATTGGTCTGAAATCTCTGAAAGACCCTGCCCATACCAACATCTGTTTCCCACCCACAACTTTCTCTATGTTCTGGTTACAAGCCTTTTCTTCCCTCCTTCTAAACTCAGTTTTAGCACGTGATGTTTCATCAAATTTAGAGGACACTTATTTGTCTTAAAATTGGGCCTTAAGTATTACTTCAATGGAAATGACAAGCCACAAAGTTACATGTAACTGCATTGTTTGCTGTTGTAGTACCATATGTGGTAGGCAGAATGTTTCATTACACATAGATCAACTATCATTAAGTAACTAAGTTTAATGCCTTCCTCCGTGACAGAATACAAGCTTCCTGTAGAAAACTCACCATCCATGTGTTCCCATTACTGCACGTTTCCACCACACAAATCCTCTTAATAGTATATTGGATTAGCTCAGTACTCAATGTCTTCAACTATGCCCGTGGGCCAGATGAGGATAGGGCTTCCTTGTCCGTATCTTCATCCTTTCGTCCACGAGCAGGTAATATGAAAGGAGAGAAAATCTACAATGTTTAACAAATGAATGAAACTTGAACTCAGGCTCACTGCAGCTGCCATAGTTCAGACCTTAACGGTGTGGTATTGGAGCACTGAAGCATTTCCCATCCTCAGAACTACTGACATTTGGGCCAGATATTTGTGGTGTGTGTATGTAGGGGAAAGGAGGCTGTTCCACTGACTGCAGGTTGAGTTAACTGTATGCCTACCTTCTATCCACTAGATGCCAGTAGCACCTCCCTCCAATTCTAACAATCACAAATATCTCTACATATTATCAAATGTAATCTTGGGTATCAAAATTTCTCACTCAAGAAGCATAGAAGAAAGCAATAATCTGATATTTGTCTGCCTCCTAATGTGTCACAATGCCAGTGACAATCTTTCTAGAATAAAAATGCCAGTAATGACTGCCTCGCTGCCTTTTATTGAGTTACCACATATATAGAATTTATAATTTGCACATTTGCACTTTAAATAATGGCGTTGTCAAAAGCAGATCCTGAGAAATCAGCACTGTACGGTCTCTGCCATGAATTGCTACTGACTTTCAGTAAGTGCATTGACCTCCCTAGATTCCAAGTTCCTCATTTCAAGAGCTAGGCTAAATTACTTAAAAATATTCTTTTACTCTAAAATCCTCAGATTCTTTATGTAATTAAGTTACCCACACAAACTGGCGAACACTATACATTAGCATGATATTCAGGCAAATTATCTTTAGGTACTTAAAATCTTATCTGCTCCACAATGCTAAGAACTCAGTCCAAGCATTCTTTTGGGGTACCATGAAACCCTATACAAAATTTTGTACACGTTATTTTGAAAATAAAGTTTACTTTTAGACTAGATCTTTAGTAGAGTGCTGTGTCGTTAAAAGAGGAGATCCTGAATCTTACTATCTCACGGTTTTGCGACCTTTGGGAAGTGAATCAACTTTCCTAAACCCAATTCTCCCCATATGTAGGTTAGGAATAATACGTGTGATGTTGCCCATTTTAGGATTTGACAATGTTTGTTGCATACTAAGTGTACGATACATTTTAACGTTTTCCCTAATTCTAAGTACTTTTTAGCAATGATCACTGTACTGTAAATCAGAAGCTTCTTTTTCCTTGTAGCACATAAGTATTGTTCACCTTGCAATCAGTGACATCATGGATTGGAGGCACTGTATTAGGAGCTTTTCAGTGGACATATCTTAAGGGTACCCAACATAGGAGCTCAATATATATTGAGCTATCATTGGTGTACATGCACACATATACATTATGTACATACCTTAAACTGATGAAAAATGTCATTTTATTAGCCTACCTAGAAAACAAGTGACTTCTTGTTTACAATCTAGATGGAAGATTTAAAAAAAAGTTATCCTGATTTGCATATGATGTCCTTTAGTTGTAACGTTTAATATTTAGAACTCAAAAGGTGCTGAATAAAATGTCACTGATTTGGCCAGTTCCCCAGAGGGGCACACATTTATTCAGATTTTTCCAAACTAAAGAAATTAAGGCCTGAAGATGCTACAACAGAACCTGAAGCTATCTTTATTTTTCCCCAAGGCTGCTAATTACACTCTTAAAATATGATTAGTTGAAGCCATTTGTGTGCAAAGCACATCCTAGCATACAATGCCTTTACATTTTTGTCATGTGGTTGCTTAGCTCACATACCCTGACTTGTTAATAACCCATTATTAAAAGATGTGGGCACACAACAATGAATGAAATGTTGATTCAAGATGTGTCAGTACATTCAAAATTAATGTCATTAAGATATTAAATGCAATTTAAAGTAGAATTTATTGAATGACTAATTCTCCAGTTGGACGTTTTTCAGACCAGGCATTTTACAACTTACCAATGCCCTCAGCTTATACTAGTTAAATCAGATGAGATAAGATTTCTGCATAGCAATGTCTGGGCTGCCCAGGTGATTAATATCAGCCAAGGTGGAGAACTAATGAGCTAAGTTCATAAATAATATTTTCAGGAACGCAGAAAAAAAATGTACCAACCCAAAATATATCCTGACTTCAAGTTTCCATATTAAAGGAAATTATACCCATGGGGTTAGGTGTCAAGGGAGACAAGCACTCTTGTGTTTGCTGGCTTGTCTAGTATGTCTGGGTACAAGGAATCAACTTCAGTTTTAAGGGATGAACTTTTCAAGTTTCCTGAGAAACTGGTGTAAGTAGAGCACTCGTGACCATCTTTGTCTCTATATTCCCAATAGTTTTAAACCCGAAAAACAAAACATTTGTCATTTGTAGGTATTTAAAATACAAGCCTCCAGCTTATTTGATATCGTTTTTCACGAGAAAACTTTCATTGTTCAGGAAAAAGGCAAAAGTGGTATTTCCCTATCATTGGTATGATTTCAGCTAGAAAAGAGGGTGAGAGCTTACCAAAGGGACCTGAGGGAGTAGAAATGAGAATTATGTAACAGAA
Organism: Rhinopithecus bieti; assembly: GCF_001698545.2. Lineage (NCBI taxonomy): Eukaryota > Metazoa > Chordata > Mammalia > Primates > Cercopithecidae > Rhinopithecus > Rhinopithecus bieti. The sequence continues at coordinate 3,223,257 of NW_016804493.1, forward strand.
ACCAGATTTATTAAAGGCAGCCACATGGTACCCACCTGGGTGAAGAAATTTGGATGCTGGTTTGCTTACTGCGCGTTAAAAACCTCAGGAAGTTTGCTATTTTTTGGTGTTAGTTTTATTATAATGAACTATAAAGATTGCCATGGGAAACTAATTCTATGATTTAGGATTATTTAGGATAATTTTATAGGAGGTATGCTTTAGGAAATGCTAAAAAACTTGAAACAGCAGTTAATCACCTCACTCCTGCAGATGGAATTAGTCATAAAGTTTTCCACTCATTCTTTTGCATTAGTCATAAAGTTTTCCACTCATTCTTTTGCAGAAAGGATGAAAAATCCTACGTTCTTAATACATAGAGTAAACTAGATATAATCAGTTTAATTCACACTTAGCAATTATATAACACTTGCCAACATTGTGCATTTGATTATTTAGTAAGTATCTTTCACAGTATAGGGTCAAATACAAGCTCTTTGTGACATTTGCTCCTGTAACAACTCAGAATGTTGGAAATCTTGGGGAAAAATGTTTGACCTGAACTTTTATGTCGTACAGCCTAGCCTATTTAGCCTTCCTGCAGTACTATGATGGCAAGCTTTGCACCTAATTAGGGCTTTTAAATCTGCTAGGCTTCTCTGGCTAGTTCACATTATTTCAGCTTTCAGCTCACCAACAAGCTCTATACTGTAAGGGCATCCTTCTATCTTATTCCATTTTATAATTTATTCACAGCAGTTATTCCGATTCTTATTGGTTATCCTTATTCATGCTCTAGGTCCCCCTACTAGAACGTGGTCTCCAAGAACAGTTGTTTTGTCTGTCATGCTCACAGCTGACTTCCTACGACTTCATATACACACACACACATACACACATCATACATATAACTTGTGTTGGGTAAATGAAAACTCTTGCTGAGTAGACTGAAAAAGCAGCTGTAAAATCCCCTTTGAATCCTCTAAGCAATTTTGCAGCTCCTGCCCCTTGAGAAGGGCAATTATTTACCCACTGCTTGAATCTGGGCTAGTTTTATGACTTGCTAGGACTAACAAGTCACAGAAAATATTTTTATAGACTCAGAACACCTCTGTCCCCCTAAGAGCCCGAGCTAGCCCTGTTGAATTCAAAGCAACATTATATAGCCTGTAGCCAAAGCCGAGAAGGAACGCTGCCTACTTGACCTGGAGTCACTGTAAACAGAAGAGTGTAATCCAGCAGAGACCAGAGAACCACCCAACTGGCTCAGTTAGTAAACCAACAAAGCATTGTTGCTTCAAAATGCTAACTTTTGATGGGGATGTGTGATGCTGCCGTAGAAAAAAACCTAAGACATGTGGTATTGAAAGGTAGGTGAAGTTAGTAAAGAAAATACTAGCCCGAGCTGGAGAAAAAAAATATAACTGGCAAGAGACTTGGTTAATAAAACCTGGAAAAGGGGTTAAAAAAATTTTATCATTCCTGAAAAATGGTGACCTGTGGTTGATAGCAGGAAAAAAAAAAAAAAAAAAAAAAAATTCCAAAGTTGTCACTTGCGGTGAGTGGAAAATAGCAACAATGTACTTAATGAAGTGTTGGTGAGATTAGAAAGTTAATGCTGAAACAGAAAACCAAATACTGCATGTTCTCACCTGTAAGTGGAAGCTAAACATTGAGTACACATGAACGCAAGGATGGGAACAACGATCACTGGGAGTTGAGAGTGAAAGGTGAGGATTAAAAAGCTACCTGTCAGATATACTATGCTTGTTACCTGAATGACAGAATAATTTGTACCCCAAACCCCAGTGACGCAATGTTTATCCATGCAACAACCTGTACCTAACATATTCCCTGAACCTAACACAAAAAAGCCCAAAACACCATAAGATCTACATCACATGAACTTTCTGAATTTGAGAAGCTTCGGGCAAGAGTAAGACGCTGAAGGTAAATTCAGCACATCTGAATGAAAAATCAAGTGATATGCATTCTAATATTGGTCAATCACAGAGGACAGGCTTTGTGAGGAAGATGATCAAATTAACTACATTTGGTTTAATTTTAGCTTCTCAATCACTTGCCAACTGAGATTTAAAGCAAATCACTTCAATTTACAGTGATCTTTTGATAATTGTCCTAAAATCAAGTTTGACATGCTTTTAATTTCATAAAATTTCATACACATTTGTAGTTCCTTAGACGTTAGCCTTAAGGCTTAGAAATCTTTATCAACTTATTTAATATGATGTGTTTACAAAGTATCTGTTTTGTTGTTTCATTATATTTATCAAGTGATTTCAATTGTTTGAGCATCTTATTTTCTCCCCCAAAGCCAGTCCTTCATTTGGTTTTGTATATTCATCCTAAAGTGATCCCATAGTACTCGTCTACTGCTAGAAAAATTTTGAAAGAAAATGCACTTAATTTTTTATTTCCTATTCAGCCAACCATTACAAGAATTACAAAAGCTGACATCTCCCGAAGGTGGGTAAAAATCAATTTAATGTAAGGATGGGGAAACAAAACACTGAACGTAAAACTTCAAAACTAGTTTCACTAGTTTTATTTGTTACCCACAACTGTTCTATGTCATACATCAACATAATAAAGCATTTCTCTGGTACCATCTTGTCTATGTAAAAACTAAAGACATACACAGGCGACTCACAAAAATTAAGTATTGCACTGATAACAAGTCCATGTTTCTGAGAAAGATTTAAGCAGATGAATTCCATTCTGTGTGAACTCACTAGCGTTAGGATCAGTAACTTTTCTGAATATTTAAGCAGATTTGCCTTGTTTCAAATATTTGAAAGGGGTTTAAATCATGTAAACAGTGTTGTCCACATGTTTGCTGATATACAATAAACAGGTAAGCTATTGATACTTTCCTCAGACTGTTACAGGAAGGAAGGCCTTGAGCGAGTTGTCCGCGTCCTTGGAGTTTGGAACGAAGAATGTAATGGCACATGCCTATAGTCTCAGCAACTTCGGGGTGCTGAGGCAGGAAAATCACTTGAACCAGGGAGGCTGAGGTTGCAGTCAGCCGAGATTGCACGACCGCACTCCAGCCTGGGCCAGAGTGAAACTCCATCTCAAAAAAAGAAGAAAAAAAAAAAAAAAAAAAAAACACGCACAAAGCAACAAGGAATGAAGCACGGGACGGAAGCAGCCAAGCAAGGATTTAACAGCACTCCACAGAGTGGGAGTGGACCCAAGCGAGCCGCCCAGGAGCCTGGTTGCAAAGTTTTCCGGATTTTAAGTACTCCTCGAGGTCCCTATCTGCTGCCTCTTTTCTAGATAAAGCATTTGTTTTGTGGTTTATAAGAGCTTGAGGTGAACTGGTGCCCTACGCAGAGGAAGGGATGGCCCATGTGTGGCCCGTGGCTAATCCAGGTCACTTCTCATCTGAAACGTGGTGGAAATGGGAGGGTTGTAGATAGAGTCCCTTTGGTTTTTCGCTACTTGAGTGGGCCAGGGGGAGACGGGCTTTTCCTTTTAGTTTTGGTGTTAATTGGCGTTAGGTCCCCTGCCCAGAGACCCAGGTGCTTTCCTTTTGATCCAGCTTTGGAAACTCACCACTAACTCGCCTTAAGTTCCCTGCCTCCAGACCTTATTTTCCTGCCTCAATACGATACAAATCTAGAAATTTTGTCTACAGATTCAGGGTTTTTATACAATAATTGTTTAAGGTGCTTCTCATGGCAAGAAGTGTTTCATCATCTCGAACACTGTTCTTCGTCTAGGGTAATACTTATGTGCTCCATGAATATCTGAATTAAAGACTAGAGAGGGACATCGAATCTCCCACACCAGAAAAAAAGAATGAACAAGAACCTGTAACATCAAAACTGACAACAGAAGAATAACGCTTCAGGGGTTGGACACCTAACACATTGGAAGCTGTCTTTCCTGGCGGTTGGCGATTCTGGATTTTACTCAATCTTCACCCTCCCTGCTTTTACCCTGGTTACTTTACTCATCAGAGCCTCAAGCTTCATTCGTATTGAGTCAAAATTTAATCCTCAAATATTGTTATTTCTGGTAGACACCCGACAAACCTTTTTCAGGATTTTACGTGTATATAGCTAGCCATCTTGAGTTTTATTTCTTTTTCCTATATGTTTCTTTTACTAGTGTGTTGTACCGAACCCCTATCAAACTCCACTGGGGATAACACCAGGTTTAAGAGACCAAAAAAAAGGAACCCAGAACTAGCAAAGACCGAAGTTTTATGTGGGACTTAACAGAAAAGAAAACGTAGTAGTGGCGGGCCGAGCAGAGAGACCCGCAACTGCTTACAAATAGCATGCGGTTTATATAGTGTTTTCACTTAGCCCCCCCCCACCCCATAATAACCTCCACCTGGCAACCTTCATTTACCCCAAAACTCGGCGCCTCCATCCCCTGTATGGCCCTGTGTTCTAATGGGGCTCAGATGTTTCTCATAGACAAGGAACGAATCTCAGGGCTGGCCACTCCTGGATTCCCTAACTCAGAGCAGATATTTAGGTGCCTCCGTCCTGCAGGGTCATTCTCAGGGTATACTTAAGTTATTGCTATCAGGTGCATTTACCTTACTTCGTGTATGAGTCTTTTCTTGAAGATTCTGCCCTGACAGTAGTGTTCTTGCTAACTTCAGTATCAGCTATCAATGTTTGCAAGAAATCTTGCAGATGATCCCTTCCATTTACTTATTTTACCTACAGTCTGAAACTCTGAAACAACATGAATTGTTGGAGTTTTCACATTGGATAGAAAGCCATGATTCTTGGTTTTATGATTTGCCACAAAGACAGAGATCATTCTACAGCTATCAACAGAACCAAGTATTTCTATTTAAGATTTAATTAACATCGTGCTTTATTCTGTCACTTGCTTTTTTCCCCACTACATGGCCAATATTGTACCCTTCAATCAACAATGACTAACCTAGCAGAAAAAGTAAAAAAAAAATAGTAGGACTGTAATATGGTTATAATTGGTGAAAATTTCTTTTAAAATAATTCAACAATAATCAAGAGAAGATGCTTACTGTTTACAAAAAAAAAATTTGGAAGGCAAATACTAGACACAAAAAAGTTAGACACAAAAAAATGTTTAGTGTCTGAGTTCAACTACTATCCACGTGATACTGAAATGGTCTTAGCATAGACAAAACATTCAATTATTGGGACATTTTATTTGTAGGAAAACAAAGGAGCAAAAATAAAATCTCATCTTTCTTCAACCACATGAACCCCTCTGTTCTACAGAAATATGTGATCTAAACCCACAAAATGTATCTGTTTCTTTTATTAAGATCACTATAGTTTTTGCATTTTTCCCCAGGTCTGAAAGTAGATAGGTATTTGACACTTAAAATTTTGACCAATGGCAGCTATTTTTGTGAATTCACAGCTCAACACGATGGGGAATGTTGCTATAGTCTCTAATCATGAACTGAATCTGTCAAAGAAAATGATGAGCAGCTGTTGGTAGCAAACATCATTTGCCACACTTGGTAGCTCCTTCCACATGCTGCTGCTTGATTGCAAGTGGAGATTCACACAATTGTTGGGGCCAGCCACAGTAAATCAAGTAGAATGCTTAACCAGAACTCTCTGCATCTGCGAATCATTGAAAAAAAAAGCACCATATTTTCCAGCTAGCAGTGATCGATATTGGTGCTAGAAACCATTCATTAGTAAGGAAAATACTAAATATTTATAACATATCAAATATCATGAAAATATTAGAAATTTTACTCTTGAAAATAATTGTGGGTTAAAATAACTTTGTTTTATTCTGCAATGAAACCCACATTTTACATTTCTATGATACCTGAGCCTAATAATAAACAGTAAGCCAATTAATAGAAGCATCAATCAATTTGATTGAAAGTGGCTTAGATTAGCATCACTGTTGTCACATAAAATAAAAAAAGAAAGTGATTACCAGCTAAAAGGGGCTTACCGGATAACAGTTGGGCTTGGTTATAAATCCGAACACTAAATATTTTGCAGTCACCTGAAATCCTTGGTCACACATCTTTCATTATTTCCTCCCCAGTTGTTTAAGCAAACGTCATTCTTTCTATTCTCTGAATTCCTAGTTTAAGTTCAACTTCAGTACCTTAGCTTTTAATTTTGCTGCATTACCATTGCACAACAGAATGTCAGCACTTGCAGAATCTTGCTAAGCTTCTAATCTAACGTCCTTCTTGAAATTTTCTTAAAGAGTTAAGCATGCACCTTTTCTATAATCCAGAAATTCGACTCCTAGATCTTTACTCATGGGAAACAAAACATGTGTCTACACAAGGATGTACATAAAGTGTTCACAGAATCTTTATTCATAAGAGCCCAACTCTGGAAATTAGTAAGAAGTTTCTTATAAACAAATTGTGTTCAATAATGAAATGATTACTCCCTATTTTCTAATAATCTTGTTTTATGTACTGTCTCCAGAATATCAAGATAAATGTTATACAAACACGAAGATGATAATCTCATGTTTTATTTAAGCATATTATCATTTATTCATATCTGTTCAAGGGTAACCAATCTATTTTTAAATAATTCCTCCTTATAGAATTCCACTTCATTCTAATTGCCCAATCATGCTCAATATCAGTGAGGTGTCTTCCTTCAAATCACAAAAAGTAAGATTCCTTTTCAATGTGCTTTTCAGCTCTAGGTATTATAGTTCAAGTCAGATCTACTTCAAAGGAAGCCGATTGTGATTCTTCTTTCATGTGGGAATTTGAATGGTTTTCTAAGTCAGAAAATACTTTGCACTAATGGGAAATGGCCAGATGCATGGTTCTATATTATTTTTATTTATCTCCTACAGAATGTGTTCAAACTTTGCTTCCTTCAATATTATGTTCTGAACAAAAATGCAAAATTAATGCACTGAATTTAGTTTCTTATAATATTTATAATTGTGGCTATTTTTATAGAGTAGCAGCCATTTATATAAAAAGTGAAAATATATGCAATTATTCAGATATTTTGGTAAGAGTTTTAAACTCAATCACAATGCACTATAGAAAAAAATAAAATTCTGCATGTCAATACTTGTGAGTTACAGTTCCTGGAAATATTTGTTTCTGCTTAGAATGTAGAATATTTCAAAAAACCATCACTTTTACTCAACAATAAAAACAAACTGGATAAGCTACAAAANTTTTCTTAAATCAAAGCATGTAAGTAATGATTTAATATTTTATATTTCAAACCTGAACTGTTGCCTTACAGCCATATATTTTTATGGTTGAGGAAAACTAAAACAATTATTAGAATCAAACACACTTAACTACCAATTTCTAATTCAATAAAATGTTCTGCTGAGTTTATTTTCTCATTTACTTAAAACACAGAGATAGCTTCTACTAAAATTAAAAGAAGAATCATGTCTAATTTTTTTAGTGACATTAATATTTTCAATGACAAATATTTTGTCTCTGATTTAAGATTCTAGTTATTGGCAATGAAGATAATCGCTGGGACTTGTTTCTTATACAGAACAGTTCCTGGAAGATATATTGCTTTATTATTTATGTATTATTTATTGCATATTTCAAACTTTAAATTGTTTGGAGAAAAGAAATACTTTTAAAAATATTCTTTAGATTCAAATTCTTCCAGCTTATCCTGAAAACAAGGAGAGAGTAAATAATGGCTTAGCAGCATAACAAAGTCAAAATAAAGGGCAAAGGGACATAAACTTATTTACTAGAACAGTTCTGGACTATGCCCCAGCTAAGGTGCCTTCATGCCTTCATGTATATGAGAACAGTCTTCAAATGAGTAGCTTATTTTTACCAACGTAATTTTCATAATTTGGAGGTCAGTGTTTGCTCAGGAGCAATCATATGGCGTCTAAATATCAGTGCCAATGCGAGAGAAAAATGTGTGCGTCCAAATTCCTATATTCTCACCCTCCTTTTCCTCTCAAATCAGGGAATAATACCATTTTCCTTACATTTGAGCAGGCCATTAATCTAGGATATGTTCTCGACATCTTTCTATTTGCCCCATGTCTAATCAGTCACCAAGCCATGTCAAATTTGACCTCCAAACATCTCTAGGAAAATATCCACAGTTCTACAGCTGTAATTAGGCACCTAGTTCATGTTACCACCTTCTGAATTACTTCAAAGTCTCTGACTTTCCCATACTGGAAGCATAATTATCTTCTTAGGATAGAAACTTGATCGCCTAATTTAAAACGGCACTAACTGCTCAATTGCTGAAGGGATAAAGAATACTTTTAATCAAGGTATGGACAGCCTTTCATGTTTTAGCCACAGTTTCAGGCTTGCTCTCACAGTGTGGCGCCTTCCTATGCTCAACAGACACACTGGGCTTCTCTTAGTTCTCTTAGTTATGTGACTGGGCCTTTCTCGCTCCTGCCAGAGGGCCTTAGCACAAGCTGATCCTCAACCTGAAATGCCCTGTCTCCAAAAACACCTTTCACACACTCACATCTCTATAGATGTCAAGTCTTCAGAGAAGTGACTCACAGTTCCCCAGAGGAGCTCAGAGACCCTGTTTATAGCCCTCTTCTTTATAAAATCAATGCACATTTTATTGTTCTATGTTTAATAATGTATTGGACACATGTAAATTTGACTCAGCATTTTATCCTGAGCCTCAAACACTGTGAAATAAATATTTGCTGATGAACAAAAAAATACTAAGAAAGCACCTACTTTGTTCCTGGCAATGATCTGGCTGCTTTAGAAATAATAGCAAGCTCTGTGGAGACAGGCTGTTAATAGATAACTATCAAATGCCAGAAATGTGTAGAAATACTATTTTATGATTAGTATGATGGATAAAAATAAAGCACATTAAAACAGAGTTGGGAACAGAGCGACAGCAGGGTGTGGTATGGTTTTATATCCTCTGGTAAGAGACAGTCTCTCTGAGGAAGTGACACTGAAGAGACTTACATGACCTAAGGGAGCAAGACATTCTGCTTTCTGGCCACACCACATAGCATCTTTCAGGCATGTTGCTTTAGAACTTTGAATTTTATTCTGAGTGAGATGAGAAATCATCAGAGAGTTATGAGCAGGGTGTGATGTGGTCTGACTCAGTAAATAAAATGATGTGTTCTGAATAAATAATAAAAACTCGCTCTAGATGCTCCATGGAATACAGACTTTTTTTTATGGAAGAGGTGGAAGCATGTACATTAGTTAGCAGGTTCCTACAAACATGCAGGAGACAGATGTTTGGATTATGGATATGTTTTGAAGAGAGAGCTTTCAGAATTTGCAGGATGAAGCAACGTGATTTGTGAACGAGAAGGGTGTCAAGATGAGCTCCAGAATTTTAGTCTGAGATACTCCAAGAAGAGAGCCAGGGAGAGGTGCAGATTTGGGATGGGTGGATTAGGACAGGCAATCAGGGGTGAGTAATTATTTTTTTTAAAAACTCAGTTTTCTCCATTGCTGAAAACATTTCAACATAATAAATAACAACCTTAGAAACTCATGACACAGAAATTATACTCAAAGGATTATGCAATGAAATCCTGACATTGTGCAATGAAGAAAATTGAAAAATATATATAGCGACAATTAATTTGTAAGTCCTTTTTTTCTAGAAGTGGCTTATAAGGCCAATACAGGGTCTGATAAGAATCCCCTTAGATGGTTTAAAATCTATAGTCTTAAATGACTGTAGCAAACACACTGTTTAATTAACTAACTCTTCACTATGTTGATTTATTGTAACTAGATGGTATTTGTTGAGGTTCTCACTATATTATACTTTACTAAATTATTACAGGAAGTCCACACTGGCCTCTATTCTACAATTCAGTGAATTGCCCCTTCTAGTCAAACTTAATGACATAATCCATATTTCCTTAAACCCTGATTTGTGTAGGTTACTTGATTGATAGGTTTACCTATCAAATAAAGCCCATAAATCTTCAGTCATTTATGTCCCCACACAATGGGCTTCTGCCTACTTTTAAAAATGTGTCTTGCACTGTCCTTTTTACTGTTCTCTTTTAGAGTTATGCTCACCCTGGCCGCAACACACCATGTGTGACTCCCCCTTGGAGGTTTCACTGGTATCCATCAGCCTGCCCTTCAGTATGTCATTTCTCATTTAGATCCCCATAGACATGGCCTTACCTTAAAACGTTAGTCCCATAACCTCAATAATTTTTTTCCTAAATATTGCATCTTTCTTCTCTGAAATGTTGCAGCACTGATAATCCCTGACGCCTGAAATGCTATAATAAAAGTTGGCTTCAGGGAAAAGATAAAGAGTTCACATTTAGCCATGTTGAATTTGAAAAGCTTGGAGACATCCTAGTAGATATTTCTAATATTACCCTTGCATTTTAGGAGCAAACAAGGGAATCTGCATGTTTCAGATTGTGCTATAAGACAGAAAAAGAAATCTCCTAAATATTTATAACCACAGGCATGCCCTCATATGCTTTATGGGTTTGAATTCACACTACTATTACAAATAGGAAAAACACAGACTGATAAATAAATTTAAAGTTGTCTACAGTTGATACTGCACCTGCTACCTTGCAAAGGTAATAATATATTTGCAAAAGAAGAGATACTTCATCAATCCAAGTCGTTGAATTTCCAAGATAGACCCACCAAGGATGGGCTTAAAATTCAGAATTATAAGACACATGAGGAAAAAAAGACACATTAGCAAGAGTTTCCAGAAAACCTACCAACAGCATCAGAACCTGAGAACTATAGATTATGGAATTATTGGAAGTAAAACATTTATGAATGTTAAAGGGTGGATCAAAACACGAGAAAAGAACAAAACATTATCAGAAAAATACAGCAGAGTAGGTTATGATTACAAATCTAACCTGTAATAAAGCTCAGAAATTGTTACTTCTGTCTTAACAACAAGAAAACATATGAAAAAATTGAGTTGCACACTTAAGAGAACTGAAGTGGCAGGATAAAGTCACCTCAAAATCTCAAGACAAAAGCAAATACAGAGAATTACAAGAAGACCAAGTTACCCAGAAAAGAAGCCTCTGGAACTGTAAATTGGACTCTAATGAAAAATATACAACATGCAAGAATAGATAAATAATGTAAACAGAGAGATGGAAACTCTTAAGAAGGAATCAAAAGGAGATACTAGAATATAAAAGCACTGTAAGAGAAATTAAAAATGACTTTGATGGGCTCCTCACTGGTCTAGGCATGGCCAAGAAAAGGATCAATAAGCTTGAATATTTATCAATATAAACATATTAAACTAATAAGCAAAAGGAGGAAAAATGCTTATAACAATATCCAAGAACTGTAGGACAATTTCAAAGAGGGTAATATATGAGAGATTGGAACATCATAAGCAGAAATAGAGATGAGAACAGAAGAAATACTTCATATAATAATAGCTGAGACATTTCCAAATTGAATTAGATACTGAACCAAGATCCAGGAAGCTCAAGAAGACTGAGCCGGATAAATACCATAAATCTAAACCTAGGTATATTACATTCATACTGCAGCAAACCACAAAACCAAAATTAGATCCTAAAACAAGCTATGGTCAGGAAGAAACTACCTTACTTCCAGTGGAACAAGGACAATAATTACAGTGGACTTTTCATCAGAAACCATGCAAGCAAGAAGGAGTTTAGTATGTTTAGTGTTCAAAGGAAAAACAACAAAATACACCAACCTAGAATTTTATATCCAACAAAATTATCCTTTAAGCGTGAATGAGAAATACAGACTTTCTCAGACAAACTAAAATCAAGAGAATACATTGCCAGCAGAAGTACCATGCAAAATAACATTAAAAAAATTTTTTCTTGGGAGGCCGAGGCGGGCGGATCACAAGGTCAGGAGATCGAGACCACAATGAAACCCCGTCTCTACTAAAAATACAAAAAATTAGCCCGGCGCGGTGGCAGGCGCCTGTAGTCCCAGCTACTCAGGAGGCTGAGGCAGGAGAATGGCGTGAACCCGGGAGGCGGAGCTTGCAGTGAGCCGAGATCTTGCCACTGCACTCCAGCCTGGGCGGCAGAGCGAGAATGTCTCAAAGAATGTCTCAAAAAAAAAAAAAAAAAAAAAAAAAAAAAAAAAAAATACAGGAGGGG
>NW_016804493.1:3235599-3241766 GCF_001698545.2 Rhinopithecus bieti
AAAAAAAAAAAAAAAAAAAATTCAGGAGGAGGAAACTCAGATCTACATGAAGAAAAGAAGAGCGTTGCAGAAAGAATTCATGAAGGCAGTATAAAATTTTATCTTATTCTTAACTGATCTCATAGATTAATATGGATAAGCAAAATGAATGACAACAATGTTATCGGGGATGGGAGGGCAGAACTGAGAATAATCTTTTGTATGTTATCTCCACAACCCATGAAGCAGTATAGTGTTATTTGAAGGTGCATTTAGTTATAAATGTATATTATAAGCTCTACAAAATCACAATTTCCTTTAAAAATAAGGCATATTTGGTAAAATTGAACTTCTTAGAAGTGAAAAATGTATTGGAAATATATCACAGAAATCAGAAACTAAATGGATGAGTTGAAAAAAGAAAAGAAAAAGATTTGACACAGGTTAAAATATTTGAAGAGATTCTGAAGATATAGCATAGAGATCTGGAAAGTTGTAAAACATGAGAGAGATGCTGGACAGAATGCAGGCTGTGGTAGGGTCCAGGTTTTGCCTCTGGGGAAGGTTACACAACCTGTGGTTTAGGATGTGATCATATTTAAGAAGACAAGAATTGTACAAATAGTTCCTGGGCCCTTCTGGCTGCAAAACATATAAAAAGACAAGGCCAGGTCAGCTGAATAGAGCTGAGTAGGCCCATAAATAAAGCCTTGCACACTTTGATGATAAAATCACTCAATCAAAAGTTATAATGTGAAACTTATAGTATTAACTGTACAATCATATATTTGGTAAAGATGGAAAAGTGTAGAATAATTGGAAAATACATATAAACCCATGTTATTGTCGTAAAATAACTAACATCTACACATGACTCCATTATGGGTTCAGCTGTAATATATCGGTAATATTTCCATCTTTCCACTTCATGACCAAGAACATGGGGTGATTGAAATGAACTATTTCCAACATAGATGAATGCACAGTATGGCAATAATTTTATGATGAAGTTTTATTTATAAGTGATCACAAAGAGCAAACAAGAAAAATATGACTGTATTAATGGGTACGTTAACATATTTTTGTAGATTAATGCTATACTATGAATAGCAAATGTTTTAAAGTACTTTGTAAGAATTTGAATTGGTACAAGAATATTAGGGAATCCAGTACTATGAAAGAGAGAAAGAAAGTATGTGAAAATTTAGACAATATTTCTTTAGCCAGGCACAGTCTGCTCTGTTCTTCCGTAGAAGAAAAGAAATAAGACCAGCCTATCTATCCATCAGCTGAGCTCTCTAGATCATGTTGCCATGATATGCTTCTGGAGAAATGACATTTGCTGGTTTGTTTTATTATCACTTGTAATTATATCTCAATCATTGTGCACTTTTAATTATATCTGAAGAAACGTATTCTCCAAAATAATACTAGGGACCTGAAATACATAATCTGCAGCAACCTTTTAAGTTAGCTTTCACATCATTTCTATCTTAATATTTTATGGCTGAGAAGAAAAATTAGTATTTATCTCTGTGTTTGGTTCTTAAAGTGTGTTCAATTAAATGAAATGTTTGGTAAGAACGAGTGCTGATTTCAAATAAATATTTTCCTCCTGCCATATTTATAAAGATATTCTTTTAAATAAATTTCTAATGATTGTTTTTATTATAGACTTCATCATCTAGAAAATGCTTAGGAGGCATCAATAGAAAAATATTTTAAAAACTGGTTTATTTACATCTGTTCATGGATTCTAGTGTATAGTATCTGATCTATATTAGTGAGCTCTATAGACTTAGATGATGAGCCTAGTATATGGATGGGTCATGTGCATCAAGTAATGCTCAAGACATCACTGGACTGCATGATCCATGAAAACAACCTTTCTAAAATCAAGTTGAAGAAACCCTGAATCTGGAAGTAGTGTGTAACACAACAGGAGATAAGATGGTAGACTCTGAGGTATGGTGGATTATTGTTTGGAGGAGATACTTTTGATAAAATATTTTTGAGATGGCTTTTGATATTAAAAAATGAAAATATACTACCAACTACTGCCAGAGAACATAGTCTGAATTTGAGACAGTGAATGATACATATTTTCTTTCCAATGTACTGAAATTCATCTTAATTCCATCATTTAAAGATAAACAGCTAATGCACGTGGGGCCTAATACCTAGGTGACGGGTTGATGGGTGCAGCAAACCATCATGGCACACATTTACCTACATAACAAACCTGCACTTCCTGCACAGGTATCCCAGAACTTTAAATTAAACTAATAAATAAAATTACCAGTTAAATCTGAAGTTCAAAAATTTAATGCCAGCTCATGATGAATTGTAAAGCAAGCAGACATGAGTAGGAGAAACACCAAGATTTTACCACACTGTAACAGTTTTTTTTCAGTGGGTTTGGGAAGCCCCAGTAGAAGAGAAAGTAACTATCATTAACAGATCTGGTTAAATATTTCAAAGAAACTAATGAATGAAATGATACTTGGAGCCACATCACATGTTTCCTATGAGCATAGGTCATCATTATTGACCCTAAATTCAGGTTAAATAAATAAATACCAACCATATTGAAGTCTAAAGATTCTGTGGATGCCGCAAAATTAGCCAAGATGACTCACAGTGTCCCTTGAAAAACAGGTCTGAATCAAAGAAACCAGGCATTTAAATGAGAACATTTTAAAGAAAGAAATGGAGAGTGGTCTCGACGACATGTCTCCATTTTCTCTACGTCTTCTGTTTTCCTACCTGCAGTTGTATATTTAAAGAGGTAGTAATAGTTATGGGATGGAGTAGCTACAATGCAGCAGTTTGCAAAACACTTGAGTGGGTCACCAACTTCGTTGTTTTTTTAACCTGTTCCCTAAGCTTGTGAACCTCAAAGAACAATTTGCAAAGCTTCCAATGACATGGTAAAAGAACACTAACAGTCCTGTAATGAATTGGAAATCAATAAAGCATTAAAAATGCAAATACATTCTTGTTAATATGATATAATTGTGAAGAACTTCTAGGCAGTCAATTACCATTTAACACAAAAGCCTGTAACGATTTAATTAGGAATCCTTCACCTAATTGAGGTCAAGATTGTTAGCAGTGGATGTCTAATTAGCTTGCTTACTGCAGCTCTTTTCTTTGAAAACTGCCTCAGTAAAATCCTTCCTTAAAAGATATTCATAGCACCAACACGAACATATAAAAGTTGTATGTAAAAGTTGGTAAAATCCGAATGAAGTCTTTATCTGAGTAAATAATATTGTAGCACCACCAGATTCCGATTTTGACAATGTATTACGGATATATATTATCACTGGGGAGAATTAAGTGAAGCTAACAACTTTTGCATCTTCTTATGAGTGTTACACAATTTCAAAATAAACTGTTACTTAAAATGCACCCTTTTATTTCAGAAGGGCAAGACAGGACTTGAATTGTCTACTTTTTTCTTTTATGGTTACAGTGATTATTTTAGATAATAATTGGTTCCATGAGTTAAGACCAAATTAATATGGCATTTGATGTAGTTAAAGTCAATGCTAGGTTGACCAATCTAAACTTAATTGATGACCTCAGAACATAGCAGCACTTCTAAGTGCTGGAGAACATTTTTTTTTTTCCCGTTTATATTCCTATTTTGCTTTTGACCAGATTATGGTCTTTCAACATCTAGGTATAGAACTCCAGCTTGAAATATAATCCAAAATAAGGTCATCCAATTAGTTTCCTTTGCCTAAGGAAATAGCCCATTTAATGTTCTTTAAGATTAAGGCTTTCAAAATTATTTCAATGGAAAATACATTAAAATAAATGATTTCATAATAAGCTAACTAGAATCAAGGGAGATTTATTGTTGTAGAGTTTCCTGTCACAGTAATGACCATATTTTCTTCCCTGAAACTCTAATACTTCAAGGTAGTTTAAGACAAAAAAAAAAAAAAAAAAAAAAAAAAAAAAAAAAAAGCAGTGACCATATCAATTGTATAATTTCTTATGTGCAATGCATATTTCCATGTTTGAAGATCTGACAATTTTTTAGTTTATACTCAGCATATACTGAGTGAAATCTGGCCTCAGAATTGTTTCCAAAATCTACAATTAACATTTAAAATAAATGTTCTATAGAACACATGCTGGAAATGACTAGTATACAGAAGTACACATCCTAATTAAGTCTAGTATCAGCAGCCCAACTTAGAAATGTATATTACACATAGCCCTGGGGTGGTTATTTAAAAATTAAAAATTGGTCACTCATTTTAATGACACCAAAGTCTTTCAATTTTGTTAGTTACCTCACTCTCCCCATGTTTTACTTTTGCATTTTAAAAATTACATCTTATAACAGCACAGGTGAAACATTTATTTTTATCTTGGTTCTAAGTCATGAAATTCGTGGTCTACATGACCAATGTGAGTTGTCACACTTTCTTTGAAACCGGTACTATCCGTCCATACTGCTGCTGTTCAGTTCTTTGAACACACAAAGTTCTTCCACGCCTCAAGGCTTTGTCTCAGGCTGTTTCCTCCATTGAAAATGCATTTCCCTCTCTCCTGTATACAGCACTACCTTCTTATCATCTGTTCAGTCATCATTTAGATATCACTTCAAATGACATTTGAAGATCTAAGACATTACATAATATTAACTTTAAAAAGGGAAGTTCTCTGACATTCAGTGTGGATTTTCAGACTGGAGAGGAAAATCTATCCAAAATCTTCCAAGTCTGGACATGCAACCCGTGCCCAGTGCATATCTTGTCTATATCCCACTACTACAATTAGAATAGTTTCTTCAGGTCGTCTCAGAGACATGGGTCATGGTGAAGGTAAATGTTATCAGGGGATTCTAATGTGGTCATCTACAGTCCTGTGACTAGGTGTAAGGCTCAGACTGAGAAAATGATCAGTCAAATAATGCTAAAACTGTGATATCTGGGTATTCATATCTACATTGTTATTCCTTCAGTCAGTCAGGCTAGAAATGTATGTCGTTCATATTGTTATTTTTTTCCCATTTCACACTACAATAACCAGCCTATGCTTAAATTTATTGTAAGCTATGTACCTCTTTTACCTATCCTATGCCTACAGTGGCAACCACCCCCTTCCCTTTGTATGTTTTCTTTTTCTCATTGAGAATTGAGTTAATTCCACCGCTTTTATTTCATGGAAAGCAACAATGTTGGAGAAGAACAGGTAAGAGAGGGAAAAAGCCAAAATTTTGCTAGAGAAATAAAAAGATAATATTTTTCTGATTGAATGAGTTTATTCATTCACCAAACACTTATTACTAGCTATCTCTCTTGAATGAAGATAGGCTGGGATTTATGCTAGGAACTTTTCGTTCCAAATGTGAATATTTAGCTTTGCTACCCTTTGGTAGAGAATTGTAGCTCCTTTATAAATCAGGTGACTGACTTATCAACTAGTCCCACCTCTTGACCTCTCCACCTGTTTTTCAAGACTCTCAACCAGTAGACATGAAGATTATAGAGAGTAGTACTCAGAATTATGTGATATTTTAAACATTTACTCGTTGACCTTGACATTTTTATGAATATATTTAAAATTAGGTCCTCCTTCTCTTCAACTTTATTTTGAATTTGATTCTAAATAAGTATTGATAGAAAACTAAAGTGTGAGTAAAAATATAGAATGAGGCATGAAAATACAGAAGCAGAGAAATGCGGTTATTGAAGTAAAAAATGTTTAAAAGTTAACTTGAAAATCCATAAAGAAAAGCCCTTAAAATTGCTTGAATCAGTTAAAGTATTATTCACAGTAATCAAAAAATGGCATTTTTATACAATACCAAAGTTATAGTCATAAAAGAGGCAAGCACTTCTCAACATATTAGAAACTGTCCCTCTCAAGTTAGCTGTCTATGCACAACAATTATGTGGTAATCACATTCACTAGAGATTTTTCTGACTGCGTCCCTTCCAATAAACATGGTAAGTCTATTATGTAGAATGTGAATGATGAACTAGAATCAGAAAAAGGAAAGTAAACAAGCATTTTGTGCCATAAAAAATAATTTAGTTTTAAATTAGAGTCACTCCAATGAAATCTGGCCTAAAATAGTCAGCCTAGCTGATGTTACAATTCTAGGAGCTTCTGAGAGCAAGGAAATCAAAAAAAAAAAAAAAAAAAAAAAAAAAAAAAAAAAA
>NW_016804493.1:3242535-3261897 GCF_001698545.2 Rhinopithecus bieti
CTTTGATTTTATACTGCTCTAACAACCATTTATGAGTCAATATGTGGTCACTATGTTTATTCTTTCATCCACCCATTTTCTCCTAATTCTTTTGAATAAGTGAAAATCATACTATGATTTGGTCTATGTCATACATTATTTTTATAAATAAATTCTCATCACTATATACAACTATGAGGACTAACTACCAACTGCTTACATTTCAGAAAGATGGAAGATATTTTTCAAATCTTGACATTCTCTTTGAATTTCTCCTTTCTTTCTCTCTTTCCTTTCTCTCTTTTCTTCCTTCCTTCCTTTTTCTTTCTTTCTTTCTTTCTTTTTTCTTTCTTTCTTTCTTTCTCTCTCTTTCTTTCTTTCCCTTTCGTTTCTTTCCTTCTCTTTTTTTTCCTCTCTCTTTTTTTTTTGAGATGGAGTCTCGCTCTGTCACTCAAGCTGGAGTGCAGTGGCATGATCTCAGCTCACTGCAACCTCTGCCTCCAGGGTTCAAGCAATTCTTATGCCTCAGCCTCCTGAGTAGCTGAGATTATAGGAGTGTGCCACCATGGCCGGCTAATTTTTGTATTTTTAGTAGAGATGGGGTTTCACCATATTGGCCAGGCTGGTCTCGAACTCCTGGCCTCAAGTGATCTGCCCACCTTGGCCTCCTAAAGTGCTGGGATTACAAGTGTGAGTCACTGTGCCAGGCCATGAATTTCTTTATCGAAGACATATTCAAGTGGATATGAATCTAAAGCGACAACAGTTCTCCAGGAACAGCAAGTAGGGAAATCTCTTTTATTTGGGCAATTGGGGAAGGGGTACAGAAATGGAGAACTGATTGTTATTGGATAAATTTTATTTTTTTTTAGATGGCAAGAAACAGATATAATCAGCTCAACAGTTTGAATTGTTAGGAATCAGTGCAACCCACCCCAGAATCTATATACCCTAAAAGTAACATGGTCATCCTGGCATTGTGGCCTCCTATCTAGTTGAGTGGGGCTCCCCCAGTAATTTATGTCCAAACCAAGGCTTCGTCTTTACCTTTGTAGGCAACTTGTACATTTGTTCCACAGCACATAGTTCTATTCCACTTATTTTGAATAATTAGTTTCCTCACATATACAATGTTTGATCCACAATTTTTTTTTTTTTTTGGAGACAGAGTTTCACTCTTATCGCCCAGGCTGGAGTGCGACGGTGCGATCTCGGCTCACGGCAACCTCCACCTCCCAGGTTCAAGCAACACTCCTGCCTCAGCCTCCCCAATAGCTGGGATTACAGGCACGCGCCACCACACCCAGCTAATTTTGTATTTTTCTCCATGTTGATCAGGCTGGTCTTGAACTCCCAACCTCAGGTGATCTGCCAACCTTGGCCTCCCAAAATGCTGGGATTGCAGGTGTGAGCCACTGCACCCGGCCAATATTAAGTTATTTAAATGCAAGGGTGAGTTCTTTCTTTAAAAAAATAAAATCTGTGATTAGCTTATGTTATGGCTTAAACTCTTTTATTGCCATATTCTTTGTTTTCAGTTTTCTTGACTAATGATCACTGCTCTTTGTCTGACACATATATCTGAAGTAGAGCTGGGAAAAGGCAAAATAAGAGTGAATTGTGATTGGAACATAATTTTAGGAAGGTAGGATTGAGATATGGTATTGAGATTTCCTCAGCTGGAAAAGGGGGACAATTTTGGGATGATGTAGGGAGTAAATAAAACATTATGTACCAAGTATATGTGTGTGTGTGTGTGTGTGTGTGTGTGTGTGTGTGTGTGTCACCATGTCAGAAAGATAAGATTTTACTTGATGCATATTAAATGCTCTTTCACGCATGTTTCCCCTCTGTGTGAAGACTTAAATTTTACCTTCAGCTTCCCGAGTAAAAGATCCTCAACAAGTATGTATCTAAAATTTTAAAAGGAGTTAAACATAAAATAATTTTAAGGAGTCTACAAAGACTTATAAAGACATTAATATCTTTGTGGTGACAAAAGAAACATCCAACTTTCATCAAGGAAGTCAGACATAAAAGAATTTTAAGGAGTCTTCAAAGACATAAAGACTGTACTATCTTTGTGGCGAGAGCAAAAATATCCAAACCCCATCGAGACCACTCCTGCCCTCCAGTCCTGCAACTACACCTGTTGTCTACAAACCTTCCTATTGTTTCTTCTTGTCTTAGGCCGTGAAAGGTATTTCACCCTAATGCAGTGTCTGAAAGTGAATTGGATAGAGACAGTGGCTATTTACAGTGACCATTCTTTTCAAAGGCAAGGGGCCCTGCTTTCTTTCATAAAGTGATCATGAAAGTTCTACGCATGTCTACACCAGTTTGTAACACAGTTTGGCCATGATATTTGGGAATACAGAATGACAGTCCTTAAGCCACTGAATAATTTGAAATCATAAGGGGGCAATTCAGAGGTGAGAAGTAAGGCGAATTGCTAGTAGCCACCCAGATGACTTTAGTTCTTAAAGGCTGAGGAACTAAATAGGGGTAAAACAGGGAAAAAGTCCTCCTGATAGTCATTGAAGAGTATTTTAAGACTGCAGGTGTCTCAGAAAGACAAACACGCATGTTCTCACCTGTGAGATCTAAAAATCGAAACAATTAAACTTAGGGACATAGAGAGAAGGATGGTTGCCAAAGCCTGGGAAGAGTAGTGGAGGGTTTCGGGGGAGGTGGAGATGGTTAATGGGTACAAAAAAACTAGTTAGAAAGAATGAATAAGACCTATGATGTGATAGCACAATGAGGTGACTATAGTCAATAAGAACTGTACATTTCAAAATAACTAAGAGCGTAATCGAATTGTGTGTAACACAAAGAATAAATGTCTGAAGGGATGGATACCCCATTCTCCATGATGTGATTATTACTCGTGCATGCCGGTATCAAAACATCTCATGTACCCCATAAATAAATATACCTACTATGTTCTCATAAAATTAAAAAAAAATTTTAAACCCCAAAAAACAAAAACAAAAAGAATGTAGGCACCTGATGTTCAATTTGATGTGATATTTGTTGTTCCTATATACACCCCATTGTCTCTCTGAAATCCTAATTCTTCAAGTGGATGACTGAATACATAACTGCTGCAAGCAAGGCTTTGCTGTGTTTCAGTGATTATGTGGAAGTCGAGGAATTTTTCTGAGTTGATACCATGCGGACCAGAAACCAGTACACCACCCAGGTCCAAGAGATGATCTGAACCCATAAAGGATGCCTGGAGAGGCTGGCCAAGACACTTACTGCTACTCAGGAAGTAGCATACATTTTGGAAAGCATTTTGAACATATGAAAAAATAGGGTTTTGTATTTTGAGCCAGGTTTTCTGCCAGGAATGCATCAGCTGACATTTAGATTATAGAGGAAGTGGTTAACAGAAGAGTGGTTTACATGATAAAATGGAGCCATCAAAATTAAAATGGGACTGTCTGTGGTTACTAGCAGCCTGGATTACAGAACGCAAGGGAGTTGAGTAGAAGCCAGTGCTAGGGGATTGGCAGCCAAGAAGCAGGGAGGAACTCAGTCACCTGCCAGGAGACGACTGAGGCTTGTAGGGAGAGGAAGGGGGTTGACAGGGAAAGATGAGACTGCTCCATGAGCTGTGTGTCTTGTCACTCACTTCTTGTCTTGTCACTCACTTCTTGTCTGCTGTCATTTTTAGTGCTTTGCAAGATGCCTCGCTCTCCTGCCCACACCTGCTATTGTCACGTTCCCTTCCAGTCCCAAAGCTTGCGCAGCTCGACCATCCTTGAAGGTAAAAGATAGTTGAAAGGACAATGAAGTATGCAGTGGACAGTGGGACCAACCTCATGGCGTAAGGTCAAGCTCAACTGTGACCCCTGAAAACAACCTTGTACTTGACCAAACATTAGTTACATTTCTCTGCGCACCTTTTTGAGTAGCCTTTGACCTTGGTCTTCAATGTCCGTTTTGTTCTTGCTGGACTTATGGGGCCTAAACTTAGCAAGAACCCTGTGAAGTCGGTTTAGCAATAATCTGCCCCCTCCTTGATCAATGTTGATATTTGATCACTGCTGACATCTAACCAAGTCCTTCATCTCTCAGCTTTGATATGTAGGTCCTTGGCCTGTCTCAGCAAGAATTCCCCTATTCTTGCTGTTTCTTCTTAGTAATCAACTGACTCCCTCCCACTTCTCATTGGCTATAAATCTCCACTTGTTCTTGTTGTATTCGGAGTTGAACATAATCTCTCTTTCCTATTGCAATACCTCTTTTGCAATGACCTTAAGTAAAGTCTTTATCATTTTAACAAATGTCAGAATAATTATTCGTTAGGGTCCTACATAAGAGAGTCCTGCAACCAGGTGTGGCAGCTCACACCTGTAATCCCAACACTTGTGGGAGGCTGAGGTGGGAAGAGACTCTATCTCTAGAAAACAAATTTTAAGAATTACCCAGGTGTGGTAGCATGTGCCTATGGTCCCAGCTACTAGGGAGGCTGAGGTGAGAGGATTGCTTGAACCCAAGAGGTAGAGGCTGCAGTGAACTATAATTGTGCTACTGCACTACAGCCTGGGCAACAGAGTGAGACCCTGTATCAAAAGAGAGAGAGAGAAAGAGCCTTTTCTTGCACCAGAGCAGCCCCTGCTCTCTCTTGAGAGAATAGGGGCTGTTTTTTTTTGTTTTGTTTTGTTTTTTTTTTTGTTTTGTTTTTTTGTCTCTCTTAGCTAGAAGGAGGCAAATAAGCAAGAATTGTAGAACATTGCAAGTGGCTCCTGGAACTGTGGACTGATGAAGTCTGTAGTCCTACCTCCTCCTGCTAGGACTGTGTTCTATAGGTTGGTGCAAAAGTAATTGCAGTTTTTGCCATTAATCTTTTTTTTTTTTTTTTTTTTTTTTTGAGGCGGAGTCTCGCTCTGTCGCCCGGACTGGAGTGCAGTGGCCAGATCTCAGCTCACTGCAAGCTCCGCCTCCCGAGTTTACGCCATTCTCCTGCCTCAGC
Organism: Rhinopithecus bieti; assembly: GCF_001698545.2. Classification (NCBI taxonomy): domain Eukaryota; kingdom Metazoa; phylum Chordata; class Mammalia; order Primates; family Cercopithecidae; genus Rhinopithecus; species Rhinopithecus bieti. The sequence goes on from NW_016804493.1 coordinate 3,247,499, forward strand.
CTCCCGAGTAGCTGGGACTACAGGCGCCCGCCACTTCGCCCGGCTAGTTTTTGTATTTTTAGTAGAGACGGGGTTTCACCGTATTAGCCAGGATGGTCTCGATCTCCTGACCTCGTGATCCGCCCGTCTCGGCCTCCCAAAGTGCTGGGATTACAGGCTTGTTTGCCATTAATCTTAATGGTAAAAACTGCAATTACTTTTGCACCAACCTAATAACAGTTGGACATACAGTAAGATGTGCCTGTTCTAGAATTTTCTCCTCTGCTCCTGGCATTGAACCACCAGTCCATGACCTGTCTCTGGTTCAAGGAATTGGCGTGATAAGTGGTTTGGAGCATGTCCCAGCAGAGGTCCTTTGAGCACCAGGCAGCATCAATGAAGGGTGCAGAGGGAGCTGGGGGGAAGCTGGGTCTTCTTGTGCTGCTCCATCCCCTCTTCAAGCCATGCCTCCATCCTGTGCAATACACCTGGTGTCCCTACTCCAGCAAAACCCTGTGGAGTTCACAAGATTCAAAGATCTGTTATCAGACATGGTCATCTCTGTTACCAATAGGAAAGGTAGAGGGGAGAAACCTGGGTCTAGGACCCAGGCAACCCAAAGGAGTGTATTATTTACTATATGCAGTGGACGGAAAAGGGAAGGAGAGTATAAAGAGTTAAAAGTGCAGTTTCTGAAGTGTGTGGATCCTCACTGGAGTTCAGTGAGGAAGCTTCAAGGCATACACCAGTAAGAGAGTCCACAGGGCAGTGGAAGCCACCTGCTTGCAGAGCCTCCTTCCTGGTGAAGAAGTCAGGAAGTAAAAAAAAGAAAAACAACTCTCAGGGCACAGTCAGTCAACCTCCAACCTCCAAACCTTTCCAGAGCTATCCTCTGAACCAGAGATCCAGCCTCCACCCATCTGACACCTGTTCACCCTCTTGGGCTGCACCCTCCTCCTAGACTCTGGTCTCTTCACCCAGTCCCACATCACTCTGAACATCAGGGAAACTGCTTTCAGCAGTGAAATGAGGCCTCTGGAGAGAGCACAGCCTTCAGATGAGAGGAGTGGCACAGCCTAGGGAGGCACAGCCCTCAGAGCGTGAGTGACAGCAAAGCAGGCTCTGTGATGCACAGGACCCGCCAGCCTGCTGTGACGAACTGGCAGTGAGCCCCTTTCCAAGTGTGTGGACAGTTAAAATACGCAGCACTTTGAAAATCACCATGTTTCTTACAACTTTCAGAGTAGTTAAACATATTGATACAAATGGAATCCTGCCTCTCCATAATGAATGAGGTTTTGCCAACCTGGCTTCTTGGAAACAGCCATTCTGTCTCTGTTTAATGTCCAGCATCAAGTCTTCTCACCACAGTTAGTTGAAATAGCTCATAAGAGTAAAGTTATTGCTGTAATTATTCCGGCTGTGAATTGTGGTGCCACTTAGAAATACAATTTTACTTTGCAGCATTTTCTGAATTGCCAGATCTCAGCTATGGGACTGGAGCGCTAAGTCTGGTCCTCAAACGACTCGTGGAGATATCTGTGTCCTCCTTTTCTCAGAACACATACTTCTTGGGAATGAGAAGTACTCTTGCATTTCACTCTTGCCCAGTAAGTATCTATGCCTATAGTACCATGTTGGTACAAAAGTAATTGCAGTTTTCGCAATTTAAAATTTTAAAATGCCATTAAAATTTTAATGCCAAAACTGCGATTACTTTTGCACCAACCTAATGAATATTTGAATACCACTCATTATGAAAATTGAAAAATAACTGAGTGGAATTGATTATACTCTTAGGAAGAGAATTGTAAATGTCCTTTGGATAAACTTTTAAATAATTCAAATTTGGAAAGAAACCTTCAATAGTGTTTTCATGTGTAAGTCATTCATGACAGATTCATTTATCTCCTGATTAATGTATTCAAGGCTGATCAATTCAAAGGATAAAATGTCACAGAGTTCTTCAGTTATTACTCTTTGGTTAATCATATTCATCACATATCAATTTTTTTAAAATATGTTTTCAGGACCATTTTCAATATACAAGAAAATTGAAGATAGTACAGAGGGTCTTTATATAGCCTACACTCAATTTCCCTGAATATTAACACAATATATTAGTATGGTACATTTTTTACAGTCAGTGCACCAGTATTCATACATTTTTATTAAGTAAAATCCATACTTTTTCATATTCCCTTAGTTATTACCTAATGTCCTTTTTCTGTTCCAGGAAACCATATTACCTTTAGTAGGTCTGTCTGCTTAGACTACTCTTGACTGTGATGGTTTCTTGAAGTTTCCTTTTTTTTTTTTTTTTTTTTTTGATGACATTGACAGTTTTTTAGGAGTACTGGTCAAGTATTTTGTAGAATCTTCCTCAGTTGGGGTTTATCTGGTGTTTTTCCTATGATTAGACAGGGGTTATATGTTTTGGAGAGGAAAACCATACAGAAGATGCCACTGTCATCACATCATATCAAAGGTGCATCCTATCAATATGATTATCACTGTTGAGGTTGACGGAGATCATCTGCCTAAGAAAGTGTTTGACAGGTTTCATCACTTAAAGTAACTCTTCCCCGTCTCCTTTCCATACTGTACTTTGTAGGAAGCCATTATGAACAGACCACACATTTAAGTTGTCGAGCTATTCTCCACCTCCTATGGCATGGCGTGTCTACATACATTATTTGTAATTCTTCTGCACAGAATTTTTGTCTCTTCTCATCTGTTTAATTTATTTATTCAATCAGGTACTTATATTAGTATGGTATAATGGATGTTTATTTTATATTCTGGGTTATGATACAATACTACTTCATTTTTTGTGCTGCTCAAATTGTTCCAGCTTTGGTGATTACGAACTCTTTCAGGATAGTTGGTTTCTACATTCATTTGACATACCCCCAACTCTCTCTCTCTCTCTCTCTCTCTCTCTCTCTCTCTCTCTCTGTGTGTGTGTGTGTGTGTGTGTGTGTGTGTGTGTGTGTGTTTAAGCACTTTATTACTTTCTGGCACTACAAGATGTTACAAGCCTGTCTTATAAACTCGTTTACCCCAAGGCTAGAATCAGGCATTTCTCCAAGTATCCTTGGTTTCTTTAACGAAGAATGATACTAGAAACCAGTATCTGTGTGCTTGTGGCTACTGAGTATTTCCTCTGGATGCTCTGAGCTGGCAGGATAAAGAAATAGATGAGTGTACACTAATTCATGTATATACACATATCTCTACACATTTCTATATGTAACCATCCATATCTATATTAAGCTAAACCTGAGTTCACAAGTATCCATTGCTAACTCATTACAACAAGGGTCTTTCTGGATTCTTCCTTGCTTTGCTATAAACTCCCATTCCAATAATATAAGAAACTTAAATTTCACTATTTGGCGTCTACTTATTTAACTGTTCAATTCCCGTATAGATGGATGGCAGTATCAGAATTCTTAACCTGTGTCCTCATGGGAAACAACTTTATTAACTAGAGTAAAATTCTTATGCAGAGTTTCTTTTGCACTTCATTTTACAGACTTCTTTCACACCCAAGGTTGCTTATATCAGCAATATTTTCCCACACTCCCTTTGGTGAGACTGTCCTATTATAACATTTGTAATAGATTTAGGTCGTTTTGTTACATTTGAATTCAATCTTAGGGTTCTCCTAATGTCCTAAATTATTTATATACATTACAGTTCACATTTTGTAGTGTAAGGTTGAATAGGTTTTGATAAATGCATAGTGTCATTAATTAAAAATTACAGTATTATACAGGTGTCACATTAAATTTTTCTGTGTTTTATTCAACCCGAGCCATACAGTATGTAGCCTTTTCAGACTGCCTTCCTTCACTTAGTAATATGCATTTGAAATTCATCCATATTTTTCGTAACTTCATACAGGCCTTTTTTATTGCTGAATAACTTTCTATTACATGGATATACCACAGTTTACTTACTCACTCGGTGAAGAACAGCTTATTGCTTTCAATGTTGGGAGGTTATGAATAAAGCTGTTACAAACAGTTGTGTGCAGGTTTTGTGTGGGCCTAAGTTCTTAAATCTGTTTTGTAAATACCTATGAGTGTGATTGCTGGATCATATGGTAAGACTATGTTTAGCTTTGTAAGAAGCTGCCCAATCTGTCTTCCAAAATGACTGTGTACTTTGTATTCCCACTAGCAATGAATGAGAGTGCCTGTTCTTCCTTCTTGCCAAAAATCGGTATTGTCAGGGTGTTTTTGTTGTTGTTTTTTTGTGGACTTTAGCCATTTTAATATGTGTGTGACATTAGAACATTTTGTTTTAATTTGCAATTCCCAAAGGGCAAATAATATTGAGAATATTTTCATATGTTTATTTGCCATCTGTGTATCTATTTGGTGAGGTGTCTGTTTAGATCTTTTGCCCACTTATTAACTGGGTTGTTTATTTTCTTATTTTCGAGTTTTACTTTTTAGCTTATTTGGATATTTTGGATACAAGCCTTTATTACACATGCATTTTCAAAATGTGTTCTTTCAGTCTATAGCTTTTACTTTTTTAAACAATGCTCTTTGCAGAGTAGAAATTTTTAATTTTAACAGCATATAATTTAACAATATTTTCCTTCATTTTTTTTTTTTTTTTTTTGGTATTACATCTAAAACTCATCACCAAACACAAGGTCACCTAGATTTTCTATGTTTTCTTTTAGAATTTTCATAGTTTTGCATTTTCCATTGAGACCCATGATCCATTTTGAGTTAGTTTCCGTGAAAAGTATAAAGTCTGGGTCTAAGTTCAATTTATTTTAGGATATACACATCCACTTCCTTCAGCAGTATCTGTTGAAAGACTATCCTTTCTCCATAAAAATCTCCTTTGGTCATTTGTTAATAAGTAATTGTTTATATATGTGTGGGTCTTTTCCGACTTCTCTTCCACTGGTCTATGTGTCACTTCACTGCCACTATTACATTGCCTTGATTACTGTGGCTTTATGTACATCTCAAAATCAAGTATTGTGAGTACTCCAAGTTGGTTTGTCTTCAATATTTTGTTGGCTATTCATGGTCTTTTGCCTTTCCGTATAAACTTTAGAAAGAGTTTGTTTACATCTCCAAAATATCTTGCTGGGATTTCGATTGGCATTGCATTGAGTCTCTGAATCTAGTAGAGAACAACTGGTTTCTGACAAATCCTAAACCTTCTAATCCATGAACACAGAATATCTATCCATTTGTTTTTATCTGCTTTGATATATTTCATCAGAGTTTTGTGATTTGTATATTTGATCCTGTACATAATTTGTTATATTTATAAGTAACTTTTATTTTTTGGTGCCATTGTAAGTAGTATTTTTTTTCTAATTGCAAGTTCCAAGTGTTTATTGCTAGTCTATATGTGTATTAGTCTATTTTTTTTTTTTTTTTTTTGCATTTGCATTGTGACAAAGAAGTACCTGAGTCTGGGTAATTTATGAATAAAAGGGGTATAATTGTCTCATGGATCAGCAGGCTGTGTAGGAAGCATGGCACCAGTATCTGCTTGGCTTCTGGTAAAGCCTCAGGCAGCTTTTACTCACGGCAGAAGATAAAGCAGGAGCAGGCATGTCACATAGTAAGAAAAGGAACAAGAGAGAGAGGGGAGGTGCCACACTCTTCTTAAAGAACCAAATCTCTTGTGAACTACCAGAGTGAAAACTTACTCATTACTATGGGGATGTCACGAAGCCATTGATGAGGGAACCACTTCCATGATTCAATACCTCCCTCTAGGGCCAATCTCCAACATTGGACATCACATTTACATGTAAGATTTGGAGCGGACATACATCTAAAACATATCAATAAGAAAACAATTAATATTGTATATTATCATTGTACGCTGCCACCTTGCTATAACTGCTTATTAGTTCTAGGAGTTTTCTAGTTTATGTATAACATTGATAATCTGGCTAAGTGCAGTGGCTCGATGCCTGTAATCCCAGCACTTTGGGAGGCTGAGTTTGGCTCTTTCTTATGAAGTTAAACATAGATTTATTATCTGATATAGCAGTCATGCTCCTAGGTATTAACTCAACTAATTGAAAAACTTACTTTCACACAAAAATCTCCCTGTGATTGTATGTAGCAACTTTGTCCATAATCGCCAAAAACTGAAAGTAACTTGGATATCTATCAATAGATGAATAGTAAACGAATTGTAGTATCAATAGGTGAATAGTAAATGAATTGTAGTATATCCCCACTACATAGTATATATTATTCAGCAATGAAAATGAATGAGCTACTAATTCATGCAAAACCATAGATGAATTTCAAATGCATTTTGCTAAGTGAAAGGAGCTAGAATTAAAAGGCTACAAATTATATGACTACAAAATGTGTTCTTTCAGTCTATAACTTTTACTTTTTTAAACAATGCTCTTTGCAGAGTAGAAATTTTTAATTTTAACAACATATAATTTAACAATATTTTCCTTCATTTTTTTTTTTGGTATCACATCTAAAACTCATCACCAAACACAAGGTCACCTAGATTTTCTGTTTTCTTTTAGAATTTTCATAAAATTTCATAAAATTCATAAAATTTCTTTTAGAATTTCATAAAAATTGTATGACTACATTTATATGACATTCTGGAAAAGGAAAACCTATTAGAAAACTGACCAAGGGTTGTCAGAGGTTTGGACAGGGGACAGTGATTGACTAGAGAAAGCGCAGAAGACTTTTTACAGAAGTAGAACTAACCTTTATGACTTTGTACAGGTAGATACATGATGCTGTGTATTTGTCAAGTCCATAAACTGCAAATCATAGAGTGATCTTTAATGTATGCAAACAAAAATAAATCAATCAGGAGATCTGGAAACCCAGAATGGAATGCAGCCTGTGACAAATGACTCTCCCAGTAATAAAAATCCATGAAATACTCTCAGTGAAACTGATGTAAAGAAAATTATGATCTAACATAGAAAACATGATTTTGAAAATAATGTTTTGACTCAAAATTATAAGGCTATAGACCAAAGGAACTATATACATAAACACTGTATTCCAGCTGGTAAATTTGTTTCTCATAAGGTTGTATTTTAATTTTGAAAATGTTTACATGTACTGGGTTTGGATAAATATGCAAATAGGTAGTGGATGGTAGGAGACAGGCTTTTCTGCTAGAGAGTGAAATTATAGATTAATAAGTATGAAAAGCTAGACTGAACACCATGGTATGGGATAAGAGTCAGAGATATCAGTATTAACTCATTTTATTAGGTTGGTGCAAAAGTAATTGCAGTTTTTGCCCTTACTTTTCATGGCTAAAACCATGACTACTTTTGCACCACCCTAACAGCTTACCATATGTAGATGAATACTTACCGAAATAATTATAAATATGTGTGTGTGCATGGGTTAGTATCCTCATACACTACTGGCCTGTGATGGCCTAGAAGCAAGGACTCAAAGTACCAATGAGCACACCAAGTACTCCAATATTGGCCTCAAAATACGATTTCCATTACAAGGAAATCAAGTTTGCTTAGAGAAATAACTGATTCTAGAGATGGTGCAGAGGAAATACAAGATGTATCTGGAGGATCTTGTAATAAGAGGAAATGAGGGAGTGTTAGAAAACAAAACATGGGGTATGTCAAGAGGATACAGGAGCCAACGTGAAACTGAAATAAAGACAGAACTAAAATAACTTCAGAAACAAAATAGCATTTTATTGGACTGTAACCCCAAGTATAATATGCATGTGTCATACTGATACCAATGAATAATTGAATGGATGAATAAATATGCAAGAAGAAACTTCCTTACTGAAATATTCTACCTACATATATAGATAATCCCCTCCCTTTTTTTTTTCAGGGAAACTTATCCTTCCCCCAAATCTATTGAATGTAGATTTAGTTCCTTTCTGCCAAAGAATAGACTAGGGAAAGATAAACGGAATAATTTTAAAATGGAGAAACCTGCCAAGCCCCACCTTTATCAAATGATGGTTAGCGTCACAGTGAGGTCATATCGTTAATATGTACTCCCTGATGTGAGGTGACGAGAAATGCACTTTATATCTGTGCTTGTTCTCCCCCAAACCCATGAACTCAATCTAATCATGAGAAAACCTTCAGATGATCCCAGACTGGGAACATTCTACAGGATACCTGGTAGTACGCCTAAAGTCCATGAAGGCTGTGAGAAATGGAGAAAGGCTAAGAAACTGTCACAGATGAGAGGACACTGTGAGCTATGATGACTAAATATAATGTAATATCCTGGACTGAATCCTGGAATAGAAAATAGGCAGTAATGGAAAAACTGATGGAATCCGAATGAAGTCAAGACTTCAGTTAATAGTAACGTTCCAATGTCAGGCTCTTAGTTTTGACAAATGTACCATGGCAACATAAGGTGTTAATAACAATGAGGGAAGCTGGATAGTGTATCAGAATTGTCTATACTATCTTTGCCACTGTTCTATGCATCTAATAGTATTCCAGTATAAGAAGTTTATTTTTTTAAAAAAGAAACTCGTGTTTCGAAATTTAAAATAAATAGTCTCTTAAGGAGGATATATATTCAGCCAGTGATAATCAAACAAATGTGGACTAACTGGAATTACTATATTTCTATTAATGAACAGTGTAAATCAAAAGTAGAGAAATATTTCTGACCTTCAAACCTGAGGAAACCATAAAATATTCAAGATCTCATTATTTTGTGTGAACCAAGATAACAAGCAGAATTTCTTTCATTTAGAGCAGATGGTATTCCATATTTCTTTCCTGAAATTCTAGATTTTGTGAGCAAGGCTGTTTTGAATTTAACTGAAAAAAAAAAAAACACAAAAGCTTAAAATGTATTAAGCTTGTTAAATATTGGTGGTTTCCCTAATCATACTGGATAAAATATGAGTTATTTTTGTCATGATTGGTGGCTTACTCTTGAAGACATTAAAGCTTAAAATAAACACAGTCCAAGAAAGCTACAGAATGTGTTACCAATTTAGAATTATTCATAGAGAGAATACAGCAAGAGTAACAATCACACAATGTCTAATCTCCCACTTTATACTTAGTTCTTATTGATATGTTGTATTATGGCTCTAAACAATATTTTAAAATATGTATTACATCAATGTAGATGCACAGAAAACATGATACAGCGTACTAAACTATATAAAACTATGATTTCTATTACAAGAAAAATGCGATTAATTTATTTGTATTTTTAGCATCTAATAAATAATAGATAGCTCTGAATGACAGAATACTCAATTGTGATGTTATCAATACTATGTAGTAAAATCTGTGATGAAAATAGACAATCATACATTTCTTAAATGTTATAATAATCATATTCCATTTGGAAAATAAGAACTTGTATTTTAATTTTCTCTTTCTCATACCAATTTTCTAGTATTTGGCATGAATTGTATCTCATTAACAGAAGCCTAAAATTGAAAGTAGAACAGCTGGAGTACTGAATCAAGAAGCCTCAATAACAAAAGTTAAAGCCATGTATTTAATTACTTAATATAGTCTGCTAATTATTACAGAAACCACTTGGTTTAGAACAGTATGAATTATATTCTATTTTATCTTATATGCCACATAGTGTGAAAAAAATATAGAGGAGAATGTGGTGATGCATATTCATTTTTTCCCTTTTTAAATACTTAAACTCCTTTCAAATTCAGTTAAGAAAATGAAGCATAAACCACAGTTCAGGATGAGTTTGGCAAAACAAAAGTGACATTATTCTGCCCTCTTCTATCTAATCTACTTCTACTAAAGGGTAAATCTGACATTCTTCCAACTACCACTAAAATTGTCAGAAAATCCTTGAAAATAGCATTTTAAAAAATCAATAGTGCCCCTTCACATCTCTTAAATTGGTCGATTTTGATTGGCCTGTTCCCTGAAATTCTTTGGGATTCACTTGAGTATAGATGACCTAAGCCAGTCATTATGAAAGTCATTAAAGAGAGATGCCAAATTTAGAGATCAAGATATTGTAGGAACACATTAAAATATGTCCTCAGGTGCTGCTTATGAGGGATAGCATGATTTCTTCAATGCAGTCATCTTTCAAATCATAGAATGTAGATTTGCAAACGTGTTTCTTTTATAGGGTGATATAAAACAAATGGAGAAAACCATCTATGATTTCTAGTGAAAGATGGTATGTACACATAGGTCTCTCCTGGGTCAAGAGCTCTACTAAGGGCTGCTTCTCTGACATTGCATGTTTCTAGTCTCAAGACATAGGACTTAGAAGGATCCTGGTGGGGATCTTCATCTTTGCCTCTCATATTTGTCAGATAATGGTATCACCCCCTACCCCCACAAATAACATGACTGAATGGTACGTTTTCTGTTTTGTTTGCACTGAGATGATATCTGTGCCATTTATATTACAAGTTAAACTTACTCTAATTTCCTCTTAGGGTGTGGAGGAGGGCATCATTCTAGTGTCTTGGTCATTCACTTTCTATTGTGAACAGTGATCTATACCTGCAACACCTGATAGAATAAGACACGGGAATTTTATACCCAAATATGCCATTTACATATTCTATAACCTTGAGCAAATGCCAATAAGCCAGACTTTTCCACTTGTTAGATGTGGGTGATGATGGAATGTTACTTTGTAAGCCTAAAGAAGGTTTGCATAAGAGATACAGGAGGACTAGTGGCAGTAATCTCCTTGCAAGTATAAAGAGCATAAAGATGCTGAAAGTAGTGTGAGAGAATAGCAGCTGTCCTTGAGAACCCACATAGCAATGATATTTTCAGCCTGATCCAGGAAGCTGCCATTACTGTATTCCCATTATCCTTTATGTCTTGGTTTCAGGGAGGGTAATATTTTCAACACTCATTGCTGTGAAAAATGATGATGATGATTATTTTTTACACACAGAGAGTTGTGTTTTCAAACAGGAAATAAGAGCAGCAGAAGACATTCTTTAGAAAAACTTTTTTATTCCTAAGCAAGTGTATACACACATTTGTATAAGACACAAATTAATAATAAATGCAGGAATAAATAGTATATGCTACAAATGTATGTACTCTAGAAACACACCATTTCAAATTGTTCTAGTTGCCCTTAAAATGTCATTGTTCTCCTAGTTGTAGAGATTTATTTGCTATGATGTGCTCCGTATACTATTGCAATCATGTTAAAGGAAGACCAAATGTCACATGTGTGCAGACTGTGTCTCGACAATGAACTTGGATTTATTCTGTAAGGTGGCCTATGGGACAGTTTTGGTAGCCCATAGTTTTAAATCTTGCAGTGGAGTTGGGGCTAGGGGACTCTAGTTCTGGAAGGCAAGTTCTGCAATGCTTCTGCTTGTGTAAGACCCTCAAGATAGCTTGCCCAGAGAGGGATATGCATGCACTATGGCACAATTTCACACACTCAGACATCACAGGGAAAGTTGGGGTCTATGCCACTGATTCTACCCAACATCCCTTCATTAAATTACCTGTGCATGTGAGATAGGGATAGCAGCATTGTGCTCTGACCACGCCATGGGAATTGAATGCTTAAATAAGGACCCACTATTGTAGAACATCAGGAACCCTGATGCAGGAGCCTGGATGGATAAGTGAGCAGTTTCCTGTTTGGCAGAATCATCAGTCAAAACTTCTTAGACATTATGGAAGTGTGTGAGGCTGCTGTGCTCTGATGGTCTGGGGCTTTGCATCCCTAATTCCATAAGGATTCCTTCGGATCCAAGGAGAGCAGGGTCTGAGAGCCATGACCAACTCCTCTATCCACATGCCTTGGAAGGGTCTATCTCTCACCCTTGGATGCTCCTTTGCTTAGCAGTTAGGGAACCCTGCTGCCCCTTCCCCTTCTGCAGTTCACTGTCCACTCCGGACATCCAGGAGGCACCGTCTCCAGCTGACCTCACCTACCACCATCTCAGCAATACTTGGCTGCCTAGACGGAAGAATTTGCACTCCTGCTGCATGAACTTCCTCAGAACCAACCTTCCCTCCTCTTAGGAAGGAAGTTTTTTTTTTCATTTGTGATTACTATTAATAAGAACAGTATCACGACAAGGTACAGGCATCTGCCATTTCTGGAGCTGCTTTGCAAAGTGACTGCTGAAAACAATTTCTAGTGCCCCGACATCTGATTAGCCAACAGATTTTAGGGGATACACTTTACTCAACTGATGAAAAAGAGGCTTTATGAGACAAATATGTCACCCAGGTGGAATGAGCTGAAAACCGACACAAGCTCAGAATGCCTGGATAGTCAATTGACTTAAGTGTCCAGGGATCTTCTGAAATAAACACTTAAATGATTTAAACAGAGTTGGCTAGTCATTTTTGTGTCTGTTCATGGAGTCTCAGGCCTGCAAAACACATGCAAATCTAAACTGTAGCCCACACTGCAAGAAACAGCACTGAATCAAGAACGTAGCTATCTTATGGGTTATCTCTTCTGATAACTCTCTTTTTAAACCACTGTTTTCTTTTTTTATGAGCTTGCTTAAGGGAGTAATATTTGTTTGATTACTTGTTTGTTTTAATAAATAATGTTATTAGCAGTAGTCTAATTGTCAAAAACTGGAAACAATCCAAAATTTGTATTAAGGGCAGAAAGAATAAATAAATAATGGTATACTTACATAACATATGCTATTCAGCTGTGAGAATAAACAAGCTATAAATAAATGCATAACGTGGATCTCTCAGACATAATATTGAACAAAAGAAGCCAGATACAAAAGAACATATACTCTATAATCCAATTGTTTTGAGCTGAAAAAAAAAAATGAGATCTTTAATTTATGTTGCCAAAAAAACAGCATCAGGAGTTGGAAACCGGAAGGGAACATGAGAGGAGATTCTGAAATGAACATAATGTTTATGTCCTAATCTAGGTGGAATATCATCAAATTGCATACTTAAAAATTGTATTATTTTTTGAATATGTGCTACAATTCAACAAAAAATTATTAACAACAACAACAACAACAAATGAAAAGCAAGCCTGTTCAGTGCAAAAGTCCAATCTGAACACCCACATCAATCCCAACCTTTTCTCCCTTCCCCTGTGCACAAGCCAGCAAACCCATCATTCACTCTGGTGATTATGAGACTGTGGTTCATGCAATTTCACATCATAAATAGCACAACAGCGGAGACAAGAGTTTCATTACTTTAGCTATGAAGTAATTTAGGTACTTTCTTATCTCTTTACATGTCTCATAATTTTTCAACCTACTGGATATTTTAAATAGTACAATGTGGCAATTCTAAAATTCAGTCTTTCCTGTCTAAATGATTTGTGGTGGTTGTTTGTAGACATTGTTTTGCTATTTGTTTGTTTAGGGACTTTCCTGTACAGTCTGTATTCTTCATCATGAACGTAGCTATTGAGTCCCTATTGAGTTACCTTAGTGGTAAGTAAATGATTTCACAGTTTTCTTAAATGCCAAGAACTAGTAAGTACTCCAGGCCTTGTTGAGGGGCTCTGTATGCATCATAAGTTGAGAAATGGTTCAACACTTGGGCAAGCAGTTTATAACTCTGCTTTAGTCTTCACTTCCTGCTTGCACAGAACCTCAAAGTCATCTAGAGGTGGCTACTTGGTGCCTTCTCAAGTCTTTTCTAGCATACTCACAATCCTAGGCATATGTGTGACATTCTAGATTCCCAGCAATATGGCAAAGCTTTCCAAAGCCACTTATGTACATAACCGTTATCACTATCTTGGTCACTCAAAATCTTTAAAAAAAAATTGCTGCTAGGTTTTTTGTTTGTTTGCTTTTAACAAACGTTCTCATGTAAAACGCTATTCAAACTAAGTGAGCCAAGTCAGGTCAAATGAAGAACAGCCCTGTTAGTGTGTGTTTCTGCAGAACTACTGGGCAGGTCAAATAATGACAGTTCTCTGAGAATGGTGCTTCGGGGCAGTTCTAAACTTATTCTGCCCCCTTTGGTGTCTGCTTTGCTGCTGGTTCTCACTGCCATTGCAGGACTGTTGGTTTTCAAGGTTACCATGGAAGCTGGGAGAGGAGGATGGGAATAGGGCAAGTTAAAATGTGACAAAGCTGACTGTTCTTGCTGAGATTCAGCTGTTTCTTCTCGAATAAATATTCCCTGTGTTAACCTTTTTGGTAAATTTCCAGAGTTCTGAAGAAAGTTGGTGTTTGTCAATTATGGCCGATGTTCTTATTGTTTCACTGATAAGAGGATGTTTGAATGTTCTTACGCCACTATGCCTGCTGATGTCAACTCAGGTCATATACTGGTGTTATTTAAAGCATGAGTGCAGCCTTTTTCTTTACTTTTCTTACCGTTATTTGATATTCAACCAGAGGTTATAATTGCCCACATGATTCCACTTTGTTGAATAAAGTGACAGATGGCTTTGTTAAAAAAAAAAAAAAAAAAAAAA
>NW_016804493.1:3264232-3273854 GCF_001698545.2 Rhinopithecus bieti
GAAGTCAGATCTCATTCCACCTTTTTCTCCCATTTCAGGGAGTTTGAAGCAAGCTTTCCATGTGGTTCCACGGAAGCCTCACCTTCCACCCTCAAGGTAATGGAGGTAGATAACCCCTCACCCCCACATATACACACAGACACATACTTCTACTATCTCACACACTTCACAAGCTTTTACCTCTTGCATGTTGGTGGGTGGAACAAATAGAACAAATTTATCTGAAAAATTTGTCTTCATAAAATTATTTACAATTTTCTACCCTCAAAGAGTGAGAATTAGTTATTGGCATTTCTTTTTGATATCTACATTTTGATCTGACTCACGACACACTTTATTATGGAATTTCGTTAATATCTGAGTGTTTCAATAAAAACTTTCAATATGATGCTATTTAATTCTGGGTGACCTTGAAATAATAAATTCACAAAGTCTACATAATCATATATGTATATAATCCATTATATATACATATAATTGGCTCGAAGACTATTGCAATATGATTGGAAAATATTTCCCCAAAATGTAGACCTTAGTAGGTCAAAACTGAACCTGCAATAATTATTGAATTTGAAAACATAGTTGTGATGTTGTGGTCATTAATCAGACCTTTTCTTTCTAGAACAGTACCTTACAAACGTAAGTAAAAATTAAAACTTGTTCTTTGTCATACCTTTTATGGCTTAAGTTATAAAATTACAGAAACTAAGTCAGGTATAAATTTTAACTTATGTTTAAATAAAATTTTCTTCTTGCCATATGTCTCTTCCTCATTTTCTCTTTCCACACACACACCAACAGGGACTCTTCTTCCTTCTGATGCTCTGTTCCAACTATGGAGACTCCTACTTATTTGTATAAGATGCTGAGCAAGATTGAAACTAAATGATCTGAAATCTCTACATATTCTTAACAGCCAGTTTTTCCACACTGCATTCGTGCTTAGTAGAAAAAGCAGATTTAATTAGTAAAAGTTAAAACAGCACTGCACAAGATAGTCATTTCCAGCCTTTTGTAAATCTATAAAAGATTAAGTTAAAGAGCCAGTTTTGTCTGCAATAATGTAAATCAGTAAAGGTTGGTTTATTTACTATAATTGAGGAAAAATAGGAAAATGCTGAATAAATAACAATAATTCAAATGCATAAGTCATCTACAGCCATACCACCCTGAACATGCCTGATCTCAAATGCATAAGCTCGGTTTATATGATAAAATATCTCTGTAATCCCCCAACAATTAGAGAAATAAAAGGATAATACTTCCTTGATGAAACTGTGTCAGCAATCTTTCTTGTTTTCTCTCTCTCCATATCTTCTCATCTGCAAAACAACTCTCCTAACTAGTTTGTTTCCTTTTAAAAACTGTTTTCCTGAAGTAAAATACACTTTAGAATATTACATGTGGGCTTTATGTAAACTGATTACTTTTGTGGTAATTCCAAGGACCTCAAGTGGGAAGATCTATATTCTAAGTCTGAAAAGGTAGCAGATACCTAAATACAAGATTCAAAATGAACTTGGGTACTGTGGCACTCACTGCTGTACTATTTATAATAGCAAAAAATTAATAGCAGCCTAAAAGTCTAATTAATTAACTAAATTATTGTATAGCCATAGAAGAAAACACCCTGCCACCACTCACATCACATTATTCAAGCATATTTAATAATATAGGAATTTATCTCAATGTTTACATGCTTAACTAATTAAGTGAAATTATCCAAAGTATTCCTTTTAAGGCATTAGCAGTGTTTTAATAAAGCCTTAGCAAAAATATTTTGAAATGTATCTAGCTATGCACCATTTGACAGTCAACCGATACTTGAGCATTCATTCTTATTGGAGAGTCATTCTTAATGGAGAACTGTCCTCGTTCCACCTCTTCTTTAAGAACTATCATTTCCCTTGCTGGCTTATATGCTGACACTTCATCACATCTTCACACACACATATCTATTTTTCTTTGTATAGAATAAATAATAAATATAGAGTAAATTATTTGCTGGACTGACATCAATGAATTGATAGAGTAGGCAGTTCCAAGCTTCTGTTCCTCAAGAGAAACATTTAAAAACATGCACAACCTGTCAGAAAAACAAAACAAAACAAAACAAAAAACCTTATAAGAACTCTGGAAAACAGTAAAAGATTTGCAACACAAAGATGATTGCTCAATCAGGAAAAAGACAACTTAAAGATGACAGAAAAATTTTCTGCCATTTTTTACTTGCCCTTGCCTCAACATCCCCTCAGCCTGGTGTCAGTATAAAAGAAGGCAGGCAGCATTCTCAGTGTGGGGTGATGGTCCCTGCTTCCTGACAGAACAGAGCAGATCCTATTTGTAAACTGTTATGTATGTCTGTTCTAACCTGTCTGGGGATGACACAGGTTCTCACTTCTGTCTTTCTGAGTTTGAAACCCACTGAGGTTGGAAAAGTGAAGGTTGTTGCTTGAAAACATTGTAAGGCAAACAAACAACCTATAGATACCTGGGACAAAAAATTATAGTGAGACAGAACATAAAGTATGTAAAAGTCCACTAGGAAATGCTATGGAGTGGTATTTTGAAAAGCATTCAAAATCACTTATATATATGGGATAATTTAGAAAGGCATACACACACCAGGGAAAGACACATGCTCAGAAAAGCCTTTCAAAGACAAAATATTCCCCTCAGGCTGAGCCCTAGGCTTAGGGCAAGACTGGCTATGCTGTGAAAGAAAGTCCAGCACAGATCCAAACAGCAGAATGAAAGCATTTTTTTTCTTGGTTTATTTTTTAACTCCTGGAATTCAACGAAATCCCTGTCAAAATACTTCTTGAATATGAGCTAAAGGGATGGTCAATGCAAAACTAGCTTGAAAATGTCACTAAGTAAATGTACTACTACAACCTTCAACAATTAAAAAAAGTAAACCCTGAAGTGGAGAATCTGATTTAGAAAATTACCACATTATAATATTCAAATGTGTCCAATTTCAAAAATTAAAATCACAAGTTATGCAAAGAAATAGAAAAGTATGGCCCATTCAAAGCAACAAAATAAACTGACAAAAACCATACCTGAGTAAGTCCAGGCATTGGAATAACTAGAACAGACCCTAAAATAACTGTACTAAATACGCTCAAAGAAGTAAAGAAACATAGGGGCAAATAAGGAAAATCAGAAAAATGAGAAAGGAACAAAACAAAAATGCCAGTAAAGAAATAGAAATTATTAAAAGGAACTATACACAATCTGGAAATGAAAACTTAAAAACAGAAATAGAAAAATTCACTTGAGAGGGGTTCAGCAGTAGATTTAAATAGGCAGAAGAAAGAATCAGCAAACATGAAGACAGGGAAATTGAAATTATCCAGTCTGAAAAGCAGAAAGAAAAATGAATTAACTAAACAGAGATTAAGGGACCCATGGAACACCATCCAGTGGACCAACATATACATTATAAGACCCTCAGAAGGAGAAAATAGACAAAAGAATGTTTGCATCAGTCACAGGCATATACTTCTAAAATTTGGTGAAATACATGAATTTATACATTCAAGAAGCACAACAAATTCCATTTAGAGCAAACTTAAAGAACTTCACCTCAAGACACATTACAATCAAATTGCCAAAACACAAAGGGAAAATCTTGAAAGAAGTAAACGAAAAGCAACTCATTAGGTATAAATGATTCTCAATATGATTAATAATTGATTTCTTATCCAAAACTATGGAGGGCAGAAAATGATTGAGTGACATATTTAAAGTACTAAAAGGACAAAAAAAGTCAACAAACAATTCCACACCTGATAAAATTGTTCTTCAAAAACGATGACAAAATTAAGACATTTTCACATAAACAGAAGTTGAGAGAATGTATTACCACTAGAACTATTCTGTAAGAAATACCAAAGTCTGTTTTATCTGATATAAGAACAGTGACTCTTGCTCTTTTTTGTTTTCCACTTGCATGGTAGATTTTTCTTCATCCCTTTACTTTAAGCCTGTAGGTGTTACTACATGTGAGACTGGTCTCTTGAAGACAGCATACAGTTAGACCTCATTTGTGTGTGTGTGTGTGTTTTTTTTTTAATCCAGCTTGCCACTCTATACCTCTTCAATGGGGTATTTGGATCATTTACATTTATGGTTAGCATTAATATGTGGGGTTTTAATCTTGTCATCGTATTGTTAGTTGGATGTTTTGTAGACTTTATCACAGTTGCTTTATAGTGTCTGTAGAATATGTGCTTGTGTGTGTTTTTGTGGTAGCAATTGTCATTCTTTTATTTCCATGTTTAGCACTGCTTTAAGAACATTTTGTCAAGCTGGTCTAGTTATAACAAATTCCCTCAGCATTTGCTAGCCTGAGAAGAATTTTAATTTCTCCTTTACATATGAAGCTTATTTGGTAGAATATAAAATTTTTGTTTAAAAATTCTTTTTTTAATAAAGCTGAAAATAGGCCTCAGTCTCTTCTGGCTTGTAAGGTTTCTGCTGAGAGGTCTGCTGCTAGCTTGATGGGGATTCCTTAGTACATTACCTGAACCTTCTCCCTAGCTGTCCTCAACATTTTTCCTTCTTCATTGATCTTAGTGAATCTGATGACTATGTGCCTTGGGGATGACCATCTTGGAAATTATCTCACAGGAGTTCTCTGTATTTCTTGAATTTGCATGTCAACCTCTATAGTGAGATTGGGGAAATTTTCTTTGACTATGTTCTCAAATACGTTTTCCAAGTTGCTTGCTTTCTCTCCTCTCTCAGGAAAAACAATGAGTCACAGATTTGGTCTCTTTATATAATCCCATATTTCTTGGAGGTTTTGCTCATTTCTTAAAATTCTTCTTTATTTTTGTTTAAGTTGATTCAAAGAATCAATTTTCAAGCTCTGAGATTCTTTCCTCAGCTTGGTCTATTTTGCTGTTAATGCTTCTGACTAAATTATAAAATTATTGTAGTGGACTTTTCAATTCCAGAAGTTCAGTTTGGTTCTTTCTTAAAATGGCTAGTTGTCATTCAGCTCTTGTTTTGTTTTATTGGATTTCTTGAATTCCTTGGATTGGGTTTCATCTTTCTGCTGAATCTCAATGAGCTTTTTTGCCATTCACAATCAGAATTCTGTGTTTGTCATTTTGGTCATTTCACGTAGAACCACTGCTGGAGAGCTAGTGGGCTCATATGGAGGTAAAGGGGCCCTCTAGCTTTTTGAGTTACCAGAATTCTTACTCTTGTTCTTTTTCATTTGTGTAGGCTGATGTTTCTTTAAGCTTTGAAGTTCCTATTCTCTTGATGGTGCTTTTAGCTTTTATTCTCTTTAATGCCCTTGAGGGTTTGACTGTGGTGTAAATTGAGTTTCATTGATTGGCTTTATTTCTGGATGCTTTCAGAGGGCTAAGACTGAGCTCAGTACTCCTGGGCTGCATGCTCTAACTCTGAGGGGCTGGTAACAGGCCATGGTTTTCTTCTCTGGCCCCTCAAGGTAAAACACTACCTGCAACTGGGGGAACCAAGGTTCTGCTGATAATAGCACTGTCAGGGGCCACTGGCAAATGAACTCTGGTAGAGCAGGGGGTGGGCCACAAGTGAAAGTGCTCCAAAGGAATGGCAGGGGGCCATAGGTGAATCTCTGTGGCAGGTGGGCAGGGGACATACACGCAAAAGTAAAATCCTTCAGCTGAAAATATAAAGATACTAAATGGTAATTTGAAGCCATGTGAACAAATAAAGAGTTCTAGTAAAGGTAACTATATGGGCAAATATAAAAACCAGTATTATTGTATTTCATATGTGCAACTCTTTATTTTCTATGGTATTTAAAAGACAGATGCATAAAAGTGTATAGATTTACACTAGCATACAATGTATAAAAACATAATTGTTGACAACAATATAAAGGGGGAATAGCTATATAGGAGCAGAGTATTTTATATGCTATAGAAGTTAAGGTAGTATAAACTCAAACTAGATTTTTTATTAATTTAAATTATAATTGTAATACCCATTATAATTACACACACACACACACACACACACATTATATACACCAAAAAATGAGAATAGACTCAAAACAACTCACATGAAATACTGAACTAAACACAAGACAGGGAAGGCAAGAAGGCACAAAAAGGAAAGAAATGGATAAATATACAGCAAACAAATAGCAAAAGAGTAGATGTTCTTTCTATCAGCAATTGCTTTAAGTGTATATGAATTATACTCTTCAACTGAAATGCCAGTATTAGAGAAATGTATAAAATTATCCAACGATATGTTCTCTATTAGAGACTCACCCAAGATCTAAAACATACAAATAGACTGAAAATGAAAGGATGAAAATAAATATTTAAGACAATCAACCTAAAAGAGATTTGGGGAGGCTACACAAGTATCAAGGAAAAAATGACTTTAAATTGATACTATTCCAAAGACAAAGCAGAATATTTTATCATATCACTGATAAAATGATAAACATATTGAGAAAATGTAACAATTATAGTCATATATGTGCCAAAAAGTAGAATACCAAAACACCTGACAACTCTATTAATGAAGAAAGGCGTTAGACAAAATCAACACTCTGTTATGATAAAATGCTAAGAAAACGAGAAATATAAGAGGACTTCCTTACCATGATAAAAATAATTTATCAACCTCACAGCTAATATATACAATGCTGAAAACCTGAACGTTTTCCTTTAAAGTATAAACAAGACAGGATGCCCATTTTTACCACTTATATTCAGCATTGTACTGGAAGTTCTATCTAGAGCAATTAGATAAAAAGAAGAAATAAAAGTCACTCCAATTGGAAGTAAACAAGAAAACTATCTACATTCAGTGATAGCATGATCCTGTGCATACAAAAAATCTTTAAAATTCCCCAAGAGAACGACTAGAGTTAATAAATGATTTCAGCAAACTTGCAGTTTGCTGAAAGTAATACACATTTGGTGTATGTATAAGGTCAATGCACAGAAATCATTTGTGTTTCCATACAAAATGGAATGAAAAATTTGAAAAAGAAATTAAGCCCATTTCATACGATCCAAAACAATAAAATACTTAGAAATATGTTTAATCAAGAATGTGAAAAACTTGCAAACTGCAAACTAAAAAAAAGAAATATGAAAGAAGCCAAAGATGAAATGCCTGGAAAGGCGTCTTATGTTCATAGGCCTGGAGGACGTAATATTGTTAAGATGTCAATACTACCCAAAGAAAACTACAGATTTGAAACAATCTCTATCAAAATTCGGATACCACTTTTTTTTTTCAAGAATGCAAAATCTGATTGTCACACTCATGTGGAATTTTAAGGGGTCCTGCATAGCCAAATAATCTTAACATAGAAGAACAAAGATGGAGAACTCACACTTTACAATTTTAAAACTTTCTACAGAGCTACAGTGTGGTACTCTCATAAGGACAGACAAATAGAGTGATTGAATAGAATTAAGACTCCAGCAATGAAACCCATATATTTAAGGTAAATTGATTTTCAATAAGGGAGCCAACTTGATGAAGAAACAATGACTTCTCAATAGATAATCCTGTACCTCATGGATTTCCAAATGCAAAGTATAAACTTTTATCTCAACTTCACACCATTTACAAAACTTAAATCAAAATAGAATAACAACCTAAATATAAGAGCTAAAATCACAAATCTCTTCAAAGAAAATATAGGGGTAAATTTTGTATGATCTTGGATTTGGTGACAGATTCTCATACATTACACCGAACGTATGAGCAACAAAATAAATAAAATAGACCAATTAGAATTCATCAGTGTTAAAAGCTTTCATGTCAAAAAACAATTATCAAGAAAGTGAAAAGAAAGCTTACACATGGGTTAAAATATTTACAAGCCATATATCTGACAAAAGTTTAATATTGATAATATATAAAGAACTCCTACAACAAAAAGACAACACACAAATTTAAAAGCAGACAAAGGACTTGAATAGACATTTCTAAAGAAAATATAAAAATGGCCTAAAAGCACATGAATACGCTCAAAAATCATTAGTTATTATGGAAATGCAAATCAAAGCCACAATGAGATTTCACTTTACACTCACTAGATTGGCTGTAATAATAATAATAACTAAAATAACTGTTGGCAAAAATGTGGAGAAAGTAGAATACTTTTACATTCCTGGTAGGAATGTAAAATAGTGAAGCCACTGTGACAGTCCCTCAAAAAGTCAAACACAGAGTTACCATATAACCCAGATAGTCTCCTTCTAGCTATATGCCCTAAATAACTGTAAACGGGGATTCAGATACTTGTACATGAATGTTTACTGCAGCATTATTCATGATAGCCAAAAGGTGGAATCAACCCAAGTAACCACCAACAGATGAATGGATAAACAAGATAGAGCATACACACAGAATGGAATATTATTCAGCCATAGAAGGAAATGAAGTTCTGTTGTATGCTACAACCTCGAAAACATTATTTAACCGAAATAAGCCAGACACCAATGGTCACATATTATATGATTCCACTCTTATTCAAGATCCAGAGTATACAAATTCATAAAAACAAAAAGATTAGAGATTACCTGGGGTTAGGGAAGGAAGGAATTGCTTAATGGAAACAGTTTCTTTTGGGCTGATGAAAAATTTGGGAAATAGATAATGGCAATGGTTGTCCAACACTGTCAATATAACTAATGCCACTAAATTGCATACTTAAAAGTAGTGAAAATGTTAAGTTTTATGTTGTATGTATTTAACCACAATTTAAAAAATTTAAGAACACCAATGGTCCCTCTGAATCAGTTTTGTCTCGTAGAAAAATTGATACTTTTCCCGTCCTGGTATTCTTTTACTTAGATACCCCAATTCCTGCTCAGTTGTGACTAAAAGTTTTACTGCTGGTGAAATTTTTTTTAAAGGGACACTCTTCTGGTTCCCTATCAGTGGCATAATACACATTTGGTTCTAGCTTAAACAATCATTTGAAACAAATGAAATACCAAAAATAAATCCTGCAATTACAACTGGTAGCTTGTACCTGTCAAGTTTTGAATCATGAAACTGTAATCACATTTGAACACAATTCTCTAGGATGATTTAACGGACCTTTCATCATCAAAATGTTAAAAGATGCTGAAAATTTCCCAAGGCAGTTTCCATATCATGAGCAGCACTCTACCAATCTACCATTATCTCTCATCGGCAAGAGCCTCTCTACTGGTCTCTTTCCTTCTGCTTTTGACAGTGTTTCATCCTATATTCTCTGAAGAGCAGCTGGAGTTATATTTTAAAACACAAGCCCCTGCTGGTCATATGGTGGTATGCCAGTAATTCCAGCACTTTGGGAGGCCCAGGCAGGAAGACTGCTTGAGCTCAGGAGTTCAAGACCAACCTGGGGCAACACAGTGAGACCTTGTCAATACAAAAAGAATTTAAAAAATGAGCCAGGCATGGTGGCATGTGCCTATCGTCCCAGCTGCTCCAGGGGCTGAGGTGGGAGGACTGCTTGAGCTCAAGAGGTCGAGGCTGCAGTGAGAACTGATCATGCCACTGCACTCCAGTCTGGGCAACAAAGCGAGACCTTGTCTCAAAAATAAATAAATAAATAAATAAATAAATAAATAAATAAATAAATAAATAAAAT
>NW_016804493.1:3274189-3293098 GCF_001698545.2 Rhinopithecus bieti
GCTTAAACCTTGGAGGCGGAGGTTGCAGTGAGCTGAGATCGTGCCACTGCACTCCAGCCTGGGCAACAAAGCGAGACCTTGTCTCAAAAATAAATAAATAAATAAATAAATAAATAAATAAATAAATAAATAAATAAAATAAAATTAAACCCACAAATCCCATAATCTCATTATCAATTTTCAAACCTTGCAGAGGTTTCCCATTTTAATTTGAATAAAAGGTCAAATTCTTACCAGTAGGAGCTTGAGGCCCTTCATTAGACAAAGGTCTGTGACTCTTCACAATTTATCAGAAACATAGCAGATTCTGCTCAGCTATGCAGACCACCACTTGCTTGTATTAACCTATACCCTCCTGGGAAGGCCCTCTGGAGGCTGGACATTGATGAAGCTAGGCCTATGAGGAAGGATGAGAACATCATTAATCCCTCCCCTGCAAAAGTGGCCCAGTCACCTCCCCTGCCTCAGAAGATACCACTGACCACATACTTCATGAATTTCAGGAAATCTTTGACTACAAAGTAAAAAGTAACAGTTACCATTAGAGGAGATACATGACAGACAGCTCCAGCAAAGAGAATTTTTAGTTTTCTCAAGAATGTAATATATATTTCTGACTGCACATGCATAAATACCGTTAAATGCAAACCTTCCAGAAGATGGTTGGATACCCCAGGTTATCTGTCTCAGTATCAGCATTCCCTAGCTGCTTTTGGGAAGGTGGGGTTGGTGGGGTATGAAGTTGGAAGATTGCTGGATCCATTCAAGGTTGTTTACCCTATAAATTGCTATGAGATTTCTGTGAGGCAGTTTTTCATAATTTCTAGAACCTTAAAATTGTTCTTTTTTTTTGACCCTACAGTTGCTTTGCTAGGAGTTGATTTTTTTTAATTAATTAGAGATACAGAAGAACATTTATTTATCAGAGTACACATAGAAGCGTTATAGAAATTGGTGAATAGAAAGCTCATTTTCTGAATTCAAGTGCACAGGTAATTCAACTTTTTTTTTTCTGAAATTGAACTTTCTTTTTTGAGCTTCCGTTCTTCCAGGCATTGCAAAGTTGATTTGATTTAATCTCATCTCCCCCTAGCTCCCCACTCCTATAACTTCCCTAAGTGACTTATCTAAGTTTTAAGCACCAATATGTTGAAAAGAGAAGTTATGTATAAGGGGTCACTGCTAGCTATTCCTGCCAGCATCTTCTGAGATGCCCATATTCCATGCCAGTCTATAGTTATTTGTCTAGAGCAGTGCCATTTCCCTAAGTCCCCAAAGGATCATTTCAGTGTGTCCACCCCCCTATCTTTGCCCTCCAGGGCAAATTGGAAATTATTTTTGGTATGTATCATGCTGAGCTGCTAGAAAATCTATAAAGCCCTATTAATGTCCTGACAGCATACACCCAGCTCAACCCCCGTACCATCAAAGAGACTTGATTATTTTTTACCAGGTCCTAACTGGATTCTCAAAGCCAAAATATCTTGCTTTTTGGTGGGGGGATGGTTCTAATTTTGAGACAGTAAACATAGAAAGCTCTGGTGCCTGAACAGGAGCAGAAGGACCACTGGCAGTGGTGCGCTGGCCCCAGCTTTGATTGGCAGATTGAGAGATCACTCCATCTCTTCACTTAGTGGCATGATGTTGGTAATATGAAATTGACCATGGTGGAATTATTTACACCAGAGAAACTAGCAAATGCTATGAGAACGACTTTTTTGTTTCCTTTTGGGACAACTGATCACTGCTCTACTGGCCACAGGAACTAAAAAGTAAGGGAAAAATATATAGTTCTTAAAAAAGCAAAGTGTTATACCACAATAAAGGTAAAATAAGGTAAAACTGAAATTTCTAATAACTATGAAAGAATTAAATAATGTGTTTTGTTCATATAATGAATATTGTACAGCCTTAAAATCTCATTTTAAGATGATTTAATGTGTGAGAAAATATTTATGATAGGTTACACAAAATAGCACAACGTTCACATGTATAAAATGCATATATATGCATAGAAAAATCACTGAAAGAAATCTATGAAAATGTTAAACATTCCTTTAACATGGGAGGTGCGAAGATGCATGTATTTTTCCTTTTTTATAAAGGGAAAAGTTTCTACGCTGGAAAGTATAATCTTCAGAGTAGAGACACAAATAACTTATATCTCTAAGAATAAATATAAGGGCTATAGAGACTTCAAGTAAAATAAGAATTGCACAGAATTCCTTGGCTAAGACATTTAGAAAGTAATTGAAGAACTTAGCCAGAAAATTTCCAGTGAAGTTGATGGGCGTAGAAGTCTGTTTACTATAAATTAAAATTTTAAATGAGATGCTAACTACATTAGTTAATTTAAGCCATAGAGTAAACAGCTTTGCTATAAAATGAAGGAAAAAGATAAAACAGTAGCTAAAGAGAGACATTAGGTCAGAAGAAGGATCTATATTTAATGGGACATACTAGAATATACACACAGGCTGTGTGAGAGTGAGTAGAAAGGCAAATGTTTTAATTATAGGTTAAAAGACCCAATTTTATCTGTGAAGGAAGAGGAGAAACTATCTGCAGAGAAAAGTTATTGCTGGTAGAGTAGTTTCTTGTGAGGGGAATAATAAAGAATTGAAATAGCTGCTACGATGAGCAGCACAGGTGATGACCAACGGACACAGCAATATTGCCGAGCTGCACTGGAGCCCAGCTGCCACTGGGTTCCTAGAAAGTGTGATGACAGCAATCTGCTCAAATGCATGATTTAATCTAACAGTTTGCAGGAGTCAGAATGTGGAACGAAAAAGATGGATAGCTGGAATGGTTTTGAGTTGAGAGATT
Organism: Rhinopithecus bieti; assembly: GCF_001698545.2. Taxonomy (NCBI): domain Eukaryota; kingdom Metazoa; phylum Chordata; class Mammalia; order Primates; family Cercopithecidae; genus Rhinopithecus; species Rhinopithecus bieti. Next base: position 3,277,019 of record NW_016804493.1, read on the forward strand.
GGGAGTTTGGTCAGAAAAATGAGACAAAACTTATAGTTCCTGTGCAACTTCAATGACATGGAGGCTGAGAGCATTGGAGTGAGAATTATTACTCTATAAAGGAGTCAAGGTGTACCAGCCAGATCAGATAATGTATGGCCTGATGAATGTAGGGCATTGGGTAATCTTGGGTCTCTTAATTGCTAATGGATTGCGTTTATCATGATTTGGTTGGCAGGGTTCTACTGCAAACATTATCTAACAGGGGAATATTTTTCAGACTTGCTTTCTTGTACTTATCTTTCTTTAATTTCATATGATTTTTTGAACAGTCAGAGTCACGACAAAATTTAGTCACACACAGAAAAAATGAGTGGTTGTTGAATACAGAGAATAAAGTATCTTAGATGTGCTGGTGAGTTTGCCTGTGACCTATGCAAACAACAGGGCTGCCAGAAAGAGAGCAGACCCTAAGACTCTGCATTTTGACAGTTCCCAGAGGTGTGATCCTTCTGTGATTATCTTCGCAACTATTGGGTTTTGTGTGAACTATGAGCAAACATATGTGTGAAGACTGAAAGTCAATATTTTTCTCTATGATTAGAGAAAACAAGATAGTATCCTTAAAAATACGTAAATATACATTTTCTCATTAGTATGATATAATAATTCACATAAATTGTCATCTCATGCTTTCCAATTACATTAGAAATCAGACAAGACTTTTTTTCCCCTATCATCAAGAAAATTACTTTTAATCATTGCTGCCACAGCATCTCTGAGGCTGTCTGGCTCCTTCTAATCACATCATCAGTGTAATCACATAATAATGACAAGTAGTTACATAGTAGGCTATAATAAGCTAGAAGGTCAACAACTGTAAAACAGGTCCCAGATATACTACAAGATAAATTATGACCTCAAAGTATGAGAGCATCTCCTATAGTATTTTATACATGATGATTAGTGTTGGAGAGCAATTCTTCTGTGTGTATTTATGGACTCCTTTGCAACTCTATTCAGTGGTATAACTAATAATACACCCCTTGGGTTTTAAAAATTAGCTACATCCTGTGAATACAATAAATAAATGCTGTACAAGCAAGTGGAGGAAAAGGAAAATATCACATACACTTTACCATATTTAAATCATTATTTGTACCAAATTTCCACAAATAGCTAGCACGTGTCTTGGAAAGTACCCCTAAAAGTAAGTACTTCTTAAGAGAATTGAATAATATTGGTGATATTTATTGAACTCAGGCTGTACCTTGCTTGCAGTGTTCTAAGTACTGTTTATCTGTTGTCTCATTTAATCCCTTTCTTAGCCCTACCAGAGAAGTACTATTGTTGTCACTATTTTAAAGGAAAGTAAACTAAAAGAGAGGTCAACTCTCGCGCTAGAGATTATATTCTCAGCCACCACCTCAGCACACTTCCCTATGCAAGATTTTATATATCATTATTTGTTACAATAAGGTAACAAATGTATTGTAGAATTTATAATACATTAATATAAGTTATACAATAACACACTATACAATGACTTACAATAAGGTCAAGTTGTTATACTGTATGATTTCTAAGAATAATCAGTTTTATTGGTGTATTCAGTGGGATTTATTATTTTTGCTTTTCTACATTGTGTTACTTCACTGAGCTTCTTTACTATCTAGAGGCATGCTGTTTCAAAAACTGCACTGATACAGGCCACAAAAATCTTTTGGTTAAACTTTTTAATGATTGTGTATCGATATCATCAATTGAGTGGTAATTCGAGCTGGATACATCTCTTAGTACAGAACAAGAGTCTATACCAAAACTTGTCTGTGTTAAATATTAAAACAACGACCGTTCATACATTCTAACATTGACCATAAAAATAGTGTGGTATTATGTTTGGTTCTGATTTTATTTAATTGGATCCATCTTATCTTTGATGTTTCACTAAATTTTAAGGTACATCAATGTAATAAAGTGCACACATTATTTTCTAAGCATCATTGAACACAGTCATTGGATTTTTAAAAATATATTTGTAAGAAAGTGTGTGTTTTGATTTATTTTTATTAAACCTCTGCACGCTATACCTAAATTACTCTCCCGAGGAGCACATGTCAAATTTAGACTTTAAAGCAGTTTTGCAAGTACAAATTAAATGTCATCTCACACAGACTAAAGTCATTTCTATGAACATTCTCCACAGGGGACAATAAAGTTTATCTAAAGTGGAACAAAGTAACTGATTAGACCTCAGAAATTAGGACTGGTCCATTATTGGAAAACATCAAATGGTTTCTCTATCAAATATTGTGAACTAAACCTGAATCCTTTCCTGATCCAATCCAATTTGTCTTCCCCTATCACAGGTCCCCAGTAGAAGACTCTCAGCAGAATTCCCTAATACAGCTGGTCTCTGCATTTATTCCAAGAGGAAAGAAATGTTTCAAAATAAAACTTGGCCAGGCTTGGTGGCTCATGTCTGTAATCACAGCACTTTGGGAGGCCGAGGTGGGCTGATCACAAAGTCAAGAGATTGAGACCATCCTGGCCAACATGGTGAAACCTCATCTCTACTAAAAATATAAAAATTAGCTGGGCGTGGTGACACACACCTGTAGTCCCAGCTACTTTGGAGGCCGAGGCAGAAGAATCGCTTGGACCTGAGAGGCAGAGGTTGCAATGAGCTGAGATTGTGCCACTGCACGCTAGCCTGGCAACAGAGTGAGACTCCACCTCAAAATAAAATAAAATAAAAATAATAAGGAAACTCTTCTAAGACCATTTCAACAGGGTCATGACCATTGTATATGTTCTCATTTGCTCTGGAAGTTCTGCTTGACAAAAAGCAAAGTCATCCTTCAACTCCCTGTGGTTAGTAGTTCATCAGTCCAAAGACTTACTCTGAGTTGTAGTTTTCCTTAACACAAATGACTTTAACTGATTCTCCACTGGGCTGTAGTTTTAACATCTCTTCTGCCTCAACCCATGCTTCCTGAGCTAATGGTTCCCAACAAAAGTCCTCTCTTCTCCTGCTCGGTTGTATCATTTTGCCTCCTGAATACATCACTAACTTGGTATCTAACTGGCCTGAATTCAGATTCCAGATCTGTCACTATTACATGTATCATTTGGGCAAAATACTTAACTTCCATGAACCACAATATCCACATCCAAATGTAGTGTTTACTTCAGAAAGACGATGTTGAGAATTAGAACAGATATTGTGAGTGCAAGTTATTTGTTGATACATTATAAGGACAAGTGATTGGAGAGGTTATAATTCCAAACTTGAGAAGACAAAGGTGCAAAGTTGTGGAGAAATGTTACACTGAAACAAAAAGAAAACAAATGACAGAATAAAAGTGAAAAACAATGGGGTATACCATAGGCTGTCACTCATCATTGTATTCTTAAAAATAGAGTGTTATTGTTTGCTTTCATACACAGGATGACAATTAAAAATACTAACATTAAACTATATGAGCTTTGGGAAACTAAAATTGGTATGTACTTCACCTTCAAGTCAGTGAGAATTTACTTTTTAAGAGCGGTCTGTGATTAACAGAAATAAAATTGTAGGCATACCTCAAGCAAAAGCATTAAAAATGTAATAGCTATAATTCTCATGATAATAAATGGAGCCTTGCATGTATGGGCAATAAATGGGCAATAAATACTACTTGTTAAGAAATTACTCTTTGTCAGATATTCTTCTAAATGTTTTACATGCATCACCTTATTTAATCATTACACTAACTTTATGATGTTAGTAATGCCATTAGTACCATTTTACTGGTGACAAAACTTAAGCTCAGTAAATATGCATAACTTGTCCAAAGTTGCAAGGCAAATGATCAGCAAAGTCAGGATTGAAACCTCACTTTCTAAATTGCAAAATGTGAGTCATCAGTCACTAGGAGAGCTCCCTCCCTCTGCCCCTTCTGGCCAGTGCTGTGCAAGAACTGACTCCAGTGGCTTATAAGATGCAATTGTCAAATTGTCAGGAATTTTATGAGGTGATTGTTAAACACAGTCTAAAATCAGCCACAGCGGGAATATTTACATAGCAGAAATTGGCACATGTTATAAATCAGAGCCCACTCCCTGTCACCAGAGCCAGCTGATAAACACGAACCAGCATCCAACTGAATTAAAGTTTCCTGCATCCCAAAGTACATTAGCATCCTTTGTAGGATCACCTTAAGCCTACTCGTGTCTTGGCAAGTACGTTTTTGTTAATCACTCTTCAGCCAATTCTTAATGTGTCACTTTTTTTCCTGCTTAAGACTTATTTAACCAACATTTGGACTAACAGCAGCTTATTCTAGATTTCAATACTTAAGTCATACTTTTAAAAAACTGAGCTATGAATGACATTTTGAAGTCATCCGAATCTATAATATTAATCACTAATATATTAATGCCTTCCTTCTGCCTCTGGCTTTCTTTAAAGGAGATTTCCTAGAGGATACTACTTTTTTTAGAAGTTGAGTTACTACCTTCCAGTAAGTCGTTTCTAATAGCTTGATCTTAATTGAAAAATTTAGAGTGTCCATTGGGCTTGACAACTATTCTCTGTAATAACCTAGAATGCTGTTAATTTCTAAGTCTGTTCATTGTCAGCTCATCTCTCATTTATACATCTGCACGTTTATCACCTCTAGCATGAGTGAGAAGTCATCATCATTGTTGATGGGTAGTTTATTAAGGCTGCAAGTGTTTTTTTAATACTTTTCTGTCATCAATTTCCACTAGCTAAATTTATATATTATTCAATTTTCTCTATCCAACTTATACAGTGAACAGTATCCAACTTTTAAATGCATACTTTATGGCCCACAGTATATTAACATGAATTAATCAACCACTGAGAGACAAAAAAAGAGACAGACATAAATAAATTAAATTATAAATTTATAATTAATAGATTGATATTCTATTCCATTAAAATTAATCTTTATGTCTGAAGAAAAGTACAGAACAACTTTAGCACATACTGTCATAAACAAATGGCAAGAGTAATACAATCAATTTTTAATGACCTAACTGCCTTTCCTCTCATTCTCCCCATACCTTTCTTGAGATGAACTGGCTTTGGGTATCATGTGCAATTGAAATTCCTCCTTGGCAATTGCAGAAGAATGAATTTTTACAGTAAATGTTCATAGAGCTTTTAGCCATGAATACAGGAACAATCTAGGATGAGAGGCTTGTGAGAAGAGGCATAGCAAGGTTTTGTTTTCAAATAAGTTTCAGGAAAACAGTAAATAAATACTTTGCACAAACATTATGTCCCAAGGCTAACATTAGCCTATCTTAGTAATTAAATTACTATTGAATGAAGTTCTGAAAACTAAACCTCATTCACAGCAAGCAAACCTGAACCACTACTTTTCAAGAGCATTACTCTCAGAACTTACCTAAAAAGGCTCAAAACAATGTGTTACTTAAACTCCTGTTTAATTTCTTGCAATTTCAATTTTGAGGAAAATGGCTAGAATATTGTTTAGCTTTGCCTTTTTATTCCCATTCTAAATATGCTGATCTTACTCTTAGGGGCAAAAAAGAAATGATCAGAATTTTAATTGATACCAATGCTATCCGCACACATGTCCTTCGAGCTGCTATTGAAAGCTAGAAGCTAATTTTAAATGCTTTTTAAATTCCCTCAGAAGCAAAAGAGAAAATTAAAAGAAGCAAACCATAAATTATAAATAGAGATAACACCTAGTACTGTAGTCAGGTTTCCATTAGGAAAGTTGTTTATTTTGAATTATGCCATCTTAATGTTTGATAATCTCTACAGAAATAGGCCATTTTTTAATGATGAAAATTTAATATAAAGTTTATTCTTGGGAATTTTGTTCCAAATAGAAGTGATGACTTTCACTGACTGAAAATATTTACACCTTATTTATAGAAAGAGATGTAATGCTTGACTATTGTAATATTCTAAAGAAAAATACTTTATTGCAATATGAATAAAGTTATTTTTATGCCATATGAATAGTAAATGCATTAACTTTTCTCTCATGTACAAGAAATGTATGATCCCTTAGATAGTTTTACTTACTCAAAACCATGTACCCAAAACCAATTCAAAGTGACCTCTGCTTTTTCCCTAAGTTTAACTTAAATTTAGAATTGCAAGCAGAACGATAATTTTATCTAACATTACATTACCTAGGGATTAGACTCATCAGATATACACGATGATGTATAAATTATTTATTTAGTCTCATATAAATCACATGAATGACTTGTCTTAATATTTAAGATACACCCATAATTGTGACTTTATTTATATAATACACGTTATACAAATTAATTATATTGAAAATACAATTTAAACTCATGTATCAAAATATTTAGTATAACAAATTACTCCTATAATTATGGTATTTTAAAATTATTAATATCAATTTGACTCAGAAACATGTACTAAAAACTTAAAGTATAATTACATATAAGAATTAGCAATTTTTTCAGTTACTTAGTCTTAACATTGCAACATTCATGATCTTTAAACACATCAGAGAAAACCTTGTCATGGCTGAAAAAAATATATCACAAACTGACCATTTCTTGTCTAAGGACACTCACTTCCCATTCCTCATCAATTCACATCCTCTAGTTCATGAAGATCCCCAGACTTACCATTTTTGTACCTTTCCATAATGTCTAGCCTCTGCCTGAAATAACTGCATTCATTGTTTTATAAATCACGTCCATTCTCCCATTCTAGAAATGTTAAATTAATTTTCTAATTAATTTACAGCTTGATCCAAAGTTACAAGAATCCTCTTCTGGCCACGTCTGTGTCTTTGTGAGAACTTCATAAGACCATATTTCATGCTAGTGAGCCTTTCTATCTCTTCCATTGACTCAATAAGCCCCTGCAATATATAAAACAAGGCTAGCTATTGTGTAAGTGACCTTAAGCTGTAAGCTGCCCTTAATATTCCAGTTGGTATTTAATCATTACTCTGTCAAAGTTCTATTGAGAAAAAATTAGTATTTTTATATCTAACATCCAAAGTCATTTAGGTTTACTATCTTATCATGATGATATGTAGAGTGCTGTTACTAAATAGAATTTCCAGTGAATATTAAGATAAAGACACTGAAATGTATTTATTCAAATATCTATTCAGCACATACTGTATATGCGGTACTGTGCTTTGGGAGTATTGGTGATTTCTTAACCTCACGGTAGCACGTATCATTAAAAAGAAAGATAGATTACAAATAAAAGCAAATAAATATATCACATAAGATATAAGACATTGATAAATACTATATGAATTATGAGAACAGCAAAGCAGAGTCAGGTGTTTAAAAAATACGGTGTGGGATTCTTGGAGGTGGTGTTAAAATTCTAAATCTTGTGGACATACTAGGATGTATTACAAACTTGATTCTTTCTGGGAAAAGGCATTCATGTTAGATGAAAGAGCCAGGTCCAAGGGCCTCAAGTGACAACATGTTTGGAGTATCCAAAGAATAGTAGCAAGGCCAGAGAGAGTTGTGGCTGGACCAGAGAGAGCAGGTGGGAGAGTCAAGAAGAGGTGGGAGATGGTGTTGGGGGCACCCTGAGAGCTTCATGAGCCATGCAAGACCCTGAATGAAACGGGCAGACACAAGAGAGTGTGAAGAGTTAGTTTGTATATTTGCAGAACCACTCTGGTGGTCGTGCTGAGAAGAAACTGACGGGAGCAAGAGAAAAGTCAAGGTTGGATGTTAGGAGTCTAGTGAGGCAGGCAAAGACAAGGCTACTGACACTGTGGGCTGCAGGCAAGGCTGGTTTCTGAGAGTGGTTGGTTTCCAGGATATTATGACACATTGCTGACAGATTATGCAGACAAATTTAACGTACGGTATGACAGAGAAACAGGCATCAAGGACGACCACAAGGATTCTGACCTGAGCTATTGGAAGGATGGAATTGCCTTAAATGAAGAAAAATAATTTTTAAAAAGTGATGTAAATTGTTGCATAGCAGTAACAGGTAGCGAGGAAGTAATAAAAGACACCTTTGCCTTGGACCGTTTCCTTGAAAATTTTAAATGTGAAATATAAGTGACCTGCATTTATAAAGAATCATTTAAATGTGTTCATTGTTAAAACATATAATAGAAAATAATATGTTAAGCAATGAAGACATTCAAAAGCAGCAACTCCTAAAACTTCCACCCTCTGAAAACAATGATATAGTATATATTTTAAGGCTTCCAAAATATTTTGCAGAAATCTTATTAAATTTCAAATGCCATCAATAAAATTACTATTTTACCCCTTCAATAATTAAACAATATGAGTATTTTCACATGATTGCTTGACTCAGGAGCTTGCACAATCAGTGAGTTGGATACTACATAGAAAGGTGTTCACTATAAATGAGTATAGTTTATTAAAATAACTCCAAGAAGACCATGTCTACCTAAAAATTATTGGCTGTGATTTTTTTGACTAAAAGTTGCTCATTAAAACTCTTGAAATGTAAAATTCTAATCTAGGAATATTTTAATTTAGAAATGACAAAACACTCAAAGAAATATAAACCCACACACCTACTCTGAAAGTTGGTCAATAAGAGCTCTCACATGTCCTAATTTACTTCCAAGGGTATGTTTTAATTCAGAGAAGTTCAAAGGTTTTATGTAAATCTGCTTTGAGCAACAATTTAAATGTATATCAAAAATTCTAAAGCAAATTAAAAGCCTTGTTTACAAAATTAATGCAGATCCACATGAAGTGATTTCTAACCATGGGCAATGGGGTATCTCAAAAATTAAAAATTCCAAGTGCTGTTACAAGATTTCATGTTTTATTCTGTGAACGTCAATCTTGCATATAATTATACCAATATAAATATCTAAGTTAGAGTAATATACATTTATACAAAGAAATTTACAGATGCAATATATGTATGCATACTAGCTTCTGTGTATGGGTGTGTACACATACACATATTGAACTAGCTAGTAAAAGCCCTCTATTTTTAGAATCACTAATACATTTTTCTAAATATATATAATCTTTAGACATCTCAATTCTAGTTTTCTCTTTTAAATGCCTTAAGCATTTTAAAGCAGTTTCTAGGAAAAAACTTTGCATATCACTACATTTTTATGTAAAGTGATTTCTATGTAAAGTCTTTTATATCATAAATTTACTCTTTCCAAACCTACTTAGAGTTGTCTCCCTGTTGAATCTGCTGGATCATTCCCAATCCTGATCACTAGCAGGATTTTTAATTTTACATACGTCAGTATGTAGTACAGATAGTGAATACTTTGATACCAAGTGGTATAAAATCATTTTTCATCTTCTTAAATTAAAGAATCTGTTTTGTGTACTATCATGTCTTTTCATTATGGTATTCTCTTTAATACTTATTTTTCTGGAATCTGCATAAATATGTGTGTGTATATATGGATATGTGTGTATATGTATATTATTTTACTTTGTCATTGTTTTGTGTAAGCTCTCTGCAAATCAAGAAAATAAATCTTCATATGTATTGCAAATTTTCTAGTTTATTATCATTTAACTTACATTTTAGTCTGTAATTTGTCTACATATATTTGTTCTACATATATTTGTCTACATATACATATTTGTCTACATATACATATATACATATACACGTGTGTTTGTACAGAGAACAAAAACTATACATAGATTTAGGTTATTTAAAATATTTTGTATGCATTTATTGATTTTCTTCTGAGTGTGGCTTTTAATACATTCCTTATGGTTTTAGAATTTCAAACAAGTCTAAATTTATAAACCAATTACGTCACAATAAAGGATTTTGAAAAACAGTTTGAAATATTTCACTGTGAAATGTTTCCTGAAGGTATCGAAGGGGAGAAGAAACAAAAGCAGCAGGTCCACAATGATACTAATTTTTAAAAGATAAATGTTCATTTTTGTTTTATATTACAGAGTGTGTTGCATGAAGAATTAAATCCAACTCTTAAAAGGGCAATTACATATTTTTAAACTAAAGGGAAATATAACTAGTGAAAGTCTTGCTGGCACAAGAATAAAGGTCAAAATAAGTTTCTTCAGTGTGGCAAAGTAGGACGCTGATGCTGGTCTCAGAAGCTCATCTGCAAATTACACAGTATTTAGTAAGTAATTTAACCTCCAGTCTTCCCATTAATAAAACAAGAGACTTAGAACTGTCATACTGATTTCCAACTAATGTTTTGGAAGACTCCCAAGAACTTACAAAAACACTGGAGAGAATCCATAAAAAACAAACAAACAAACAAAACCCTTTGTATTCAACCATACCTACCACTGGAACCTTATTTTAACCCTTTGATAAATGAGAAAGAAAACCAAACTTAAAAATAAGTGTTAGCTCTCCCCATTTCACCCAATGTATGCCAGCTGCAGGTAAATATACTGTGTAATGCATTTACAGGTATGCATGTACAAATTGAGAGATACAATTTTTCCATAATCATCTAAAGACTATACTAAAAGGGTTTAAAATTGCACACCTGTGTGATAGAAAAGGCCTTTGATATGCCCGTATGGTGCCTCACGCCTGTAATCCCAGCACTTTGGGATGCCGAGTCGGGCGGATCAACTGAGGTCAGGAGTTCAAGACTAGCCAGGCCAACATGGTAAAACCCTGTCTCTACAAAATACAAAATTAGCCAGGCGTGGTGGCAGGTGCCTGTAATCCCAGCTACTCGGGAGGCTGAGGCAGGAGAATTGTTTGAACCTGGGAGGTGGAGGTTGCAGTGAGCTGAAATCACACCACTGCACTCCAGCTTGGGTGACAGTGCAAAACTCCATCTCAAAAAATGAAAAGAAAAGGCATTTGATATTGATGTAATTTCTTATATAAAGGAACAAATTGGCTTTGCTAAATTCACTGACTCTTAACTCCATCTCCAGGTTTCTATCCTTTCATGGCTGTCTTGATTAAGATGTGGGAGGGAATGAAGTTTATTCAAGTTGGATTAATGAACCGTTGATTTGAATAGAGTGCTATTTCACAATATTGAGTATTTCCTTGCTTTGCCTTCCCTTTTAAAAAATTCTTTCTCCTTACTCCGTGTGTTTAATACATGATTATTTTACAGACAGTGCTCATATACGGTGTTTCAGAATCACACATGTAGCCATTTTATATCAGTTGCAATATTTTAAAATTATGGTTTCATTATCTCTTGGACTGTTATTTTCAGAGAGGAAAAAATATATGTATCAACACCATTATAAGCTTTGGAGGCTTTCAAACACTTTTGAGATTGAAGTGCTATGCTTGCAAAAAAAAAATTGATTCTAACCAACAGCGTGCTTTGAATTTTCCTTTCTACTGAGTTTTTATTTTTTATTCTCACATGGTGTTCTGAAGCAGTTACAATGAATCATGGTGCTGAATTCGGCTTTGCAAATAAATTAAAATAAATTTTCAGGCACTTCACTTCATCTAGAAATATCACCCAAGGAAAAAAAAAAATAAACCTTTGCTAGCTACTGTTTCACAAAGAGTAAAAAGAACTGAATCAGTATTACTGTTTTCATTTGACAAGCACAAAAATTGTACCATCTCTGAGACAGGAACTATTTGTAAATTTCTTTGAGCATAGTTACCTTTGTATTCATTATTTACTGAGACCCAAAATGTTCCTCAGTAATATTGTATTAAATACCACTGTGCTTGAATATACACTATGTGCCTTGTTTAAACACTTATACTTGAGACATTGATGATGTTGGTTAAATATTTGCTGTTGGGAAATGGAGTGGTCTGAGGGATTGATGTTCAAAGTTAGTAGAAACTGATACATAAAGTCAGGACCTACTGTCACCTTTGGATGAAATGAAATGTGTTGATCCTGTAAATATTCTCCAGTCAGTTTTATAGATCACATGAACAGTACCCCAAATGATGATTTCCAATGTCTCCCTCCTTAGGTGGTGGTTTACAAATCGTTGCCTACACGCTGCTTCAAATTCTAAATGTTATGAATCAACTTATAACTAAGAAAAGTTTTCAATAGGTGGTCTCCTTCTGACAGCGTGTTCTACAATAATTGTGAAAAATATCAAGCTGGCTTCTCCAGACACTTGTATCTTCTGTGTTGTCACTATGCAGCATATTGCTTATCCACAAATTTCCTAGAAGCCACTTGAACTTTGTTTTTCCAATCAAGGGATGATGAGAAGAAAGGAGGGCAGAAGTTACCTGAGACTGTTCAGTGCCTTGGTTTCAGCTCTGGGCAGGTTTACGTGATGGTAGGTAAACCACGACCTATGTGACGTTCAGGGATTACTTATCCATTATGCTAGCTATATTTTTGATTACCATGGATAATAACTATATTTTATTCTGTTTCGAGGTAATGAAAAACCTTTTAAATGTGAGTTAGCATAGATGCTGACTACATCCTACCTATTAATTCAGATCTCTGCTGTTTAGACTTCCTAGTACATTCTTTATCTATATATAATGAACACATCGTGAATATTCAGTGATAATATCAAAGTAAGTCAGTTTAAAGGAACTTTCTATACCTTTTGCTGCACACTTTCATTATTTTCTTTATTTATTGATAATTTATTTTATTTTATTATTTTTTCCATAAGTTATTGGGGTACAGGTAGTATTTGGTTACACAGTTCTTTAGTGGTGATTTGTGAGATTCTGGTGCACCTATCACCCAAGCAGTATACACTGCACCATATTTGTAGCCTTTTATTCCTCACCCCTTCCCACTCTTCCTCCCAAGTTCCTAAAGTCCATTATATCATTTTATGCCTTTGTGTTCTCATAGCTTAGCTCCCACATATTAGTGAGAACATACGATGTTGGGTTTTCCATTCCTGAGTTACTTCACTTAGAATAATAGTCTCCAATCTTATCCAGGTCACTGCAAATGCTGTTAACTCATTCCGTTTCATGGCTGCATAGCATTCCNTACACAGTTCTTTAGTGGTGATTTGTGAGATTCTGGTGCACCTATCACCCAAGCAGTATACACTGCACCATATTTGTAGCCTTTTATTCCTCACCCCTTCCCACTCTTCCTCCCAAGTTCCTAAAGTCCATTATATCATTTTATGCCTTTGTGTTCTCATAGCTTAGCTCCCACATATTAGTGAGAACATACGATGTTGGGTTTTCCATTCCTGAGTTACTTCACTTAGAATAATAGTCTCCAATCTTATCCAGGTCACTGCAAATGCTGTTAACTCATTCCGTTTCATGGCTGCATAGCATTCCATCACATATATGTATATATTATTATATATTATATTATACATTATATATTATTTTATTATATTATAGTACACACATATATGTATATATTATTATATAATATATGTATATATTATATATTATTATGTATATACTATATATAATATATATACATATACACAACTGTTTCTTTATCCACTCGTTGATTGATGGGCATTTGGGTTGGTTCCATGATTTTGCAATTGTGAATTGTGCTGCTATAAACATGCATGTGAAAGTATCTTTTTCTAATAATGACTTCTTTTTCTCTAGCACTACCATTTGATCCAGCAATCCCACTACCTTTGATCCAGCAATCCCACTACCCAGTAGTGGGATTGCTGGATCAAATAGTAGTTCTACTTTCAGTTCAGTTTTGTTTTATTTTTGAGACAGAGTCTCTCTCTGTCTCCCAGGCTGGAGTGTAGTGGTATGATCTCAGTTCACTGCAACCTCCACCTCCTGGGTTTAAGCAATTCTCCTGTCTCAGCCTCCTGAGTAGCTGGGACTACAGGCGTCTGTCACCATGCCCAGCTAATTTTTATACGAAAGTTTCATACAAAAGTAGAGATGGGGTTTCACCATATTGGTCATGCTGGTCTCGAACTTCTGACCTTAGGTGATGCAACCGCCTCAGCCTCCCAAAGTGCTGGGATTACAGGCAAGAGCCACCATGTGTCTGGCCCTACTTTTAGCTCTTTAAGGAATCTCCACACTGTTTTCCATAGTGGCTTTACTAGTTTACATTCCTACCAACAGTGTAGATGTGTTCGCTATTCATTGCATCCACACCAGCATCTACTGTTCTTTGATTTTATTATTACAGCCATTCTTGCAGGTTTTGATTTACACTTCCCTGACTGTTAGTGATGTTGAGCATTTTTTCATATGTTTTTTGGCCATTTGAGAATTGTCTATTCATGTCCTTAGCCCAATTTTTGATGGGATTGCTTCGTTCTTACCGATTTGTTTGAGTTCATTGTAGATTCTGGATATCAGTCCTTTGTCAGATGTACAGATTGTGAAGATTTTCTCCCAGTCTGTGGGTTGTCTGTTTACTTTGCTGAGCGTTTCTTTTGCTGTGCAAAAGCGCTTTAGTTTATTTAGGTCCCAGCTATTTATCTTTGTTTTTATTGCATTTGTTTTTGGGTTATTCATCATGAAATGCTTGCCTAAGCCAATGTCTAGAAAGATTTTCCAACGTTATCTTCTAGAATTTTATAGTTTCAGGTCTTAGGTTTAAGTCCTTAATCCATTTTGAGTTGATTTTTGTGTAAGGTGAGAGATGAGGATCCAGTTTTATTCTCCTACATGTGGCTAGCCAATTATCCCAGCACCATTTGTTGAAAAGGGTGTCCTTTTCCCACTTTATATTTTTGTTTGCTTTGTTGAAGATCAGTTGGCTATAAGTATCTGGGTTCATTTCTGGATTCTCTTTCTGTTCCACTGGTCTATATGCCTATTTTTAGACCAGTACCACGCTGTTTTGGTGATTATGGCCTTATTGTATAGTTTGATATCAGGTAGTGTGATGGCTCTAGATTTGCTCTTTTTGCTTAGTTTGCTTTGGCCATGCAGGGTCTTTTTTGGTTCCATACGAATTTTAGAATTGTTTTTTCTAATTCTGTGAAAAATGATGGAAGTGTTCTGATGAAGACTGCATTGAATTTGTAGGCTGCTTTTGGCAGTATGGTTATTTTCACAATATTAATTCTACCCATCCATGAGCATGGGATGTGTTTCCATTTGTTTGTATCATCTATTATTTCTTTCAGCAGTGTTTTGTAGTTTTCCTTGTAGAGGTCCTTCAACTCCTTTGTTAGGTATATTCAAGATTTTTTTTTTGGTAGCTATTGTAAAAGGGGTTGAGTTCTTAATTTGATCCTCTGCTTGGTTGTTGTTGGTGTATAGAAGAGCTACTGAGTGTGTACATCAATCTTGTATCTGGAGGCTTTGTTGAGTTCTTTTATCAGTTCTAGGAGTTTTCTGGAGGAGTCCTTAGGGTTTTCAAGGTAAAGGATCATATCGTCAGCAAACGGTGACAGTTTGACTTCCTCTTTACCGATTTGCATGCCCTTTATTTCTTTCTCTTGTCTGATTGCTCTTGGCTATGACTTCCAGTACTATGTTGAAGAGGAGTGGTGAGAGTGGGCATCCTTCCCTTGTTCCAGTTCTCAGAGGGAATGCTTTCAACTTTTCCCCATTCAGCAATATGTTGGCTTTGGGTTTGTCATAGATGGCTTTTATTACATTAAGGTATGTCCCTTGTATCCCTGTTTTGCTGAGAGTTTTAATCATAAAGGGATGCTGGATTTTGTCTAATGCTTTTTCTGCATCTATTGAGATATCATATGATTTTTGCTTTTAATTCTGTTTATATGGTGTATTACATTTATTGACTTGTGTATGTTAAACCATCCCTGCATCCCTGGTATGAAACCTACTTGATCATGGTGGATTATCTTTTTGATATGTTGTTGGATTTGGCTCACTAGTATTTTGTTAAGGATTTTAGCATCTATGTTCATCAAAATGTCAGTATGTAGTTTTCTTTTTTGGTTATGTCCTTTCCTGGTTTTGGTATTAGGGTGATGCTGGATTCATAGAACGAATTAGGGAGGGTTCCTTCTTTATCTATCTTGTGGAATAGTGTCAAAAGATAGATAAAGAAGGAACCCTCCCTGATCAATTCTATTGCTGAGACTTTCCAGAGCATTTCACATTTCTAAAAGTGTGTCCAAAGTTTCCTGAATGTTTGTTTTTTCTTTAAGCTATCTATTTCCTTGAATATTTCTTGTATTCACCTCTTTTATCTTTTTTTTTTTTTT
>NW_016804493.1:3295784-3312353 GCF_001698545.2 Rhinopithecus bieti
TTTTTTTTTTTTTTTTTTTTTTTGGATTTCCTTGCATTGGGCTTCACCTTTCTCTGGTTTCTCCTTGGTTAGCTTAAAAACTAACCTCCTGAATTCTTTTTCAGGTAAATCAGGGATTTCTTTGTTTGGATCCATTGCTGATGAGCTGTTGTGATTTTTTGGGGGGGTGATGAAAAGCCTTGTTTTGTCCTATTACCAGGGTTGGTTTTCTGGTTCCTTCTCATTTGGGTAGGATCTGTCAGAGGGAAGGTCTAGAGCTGAAGGCTGTTGTTCAGATTCTTTTGTCCCATGGGGTGTTCCCTTGATGTAGTATTCTACCCCTTTTCCTATGGATGTGGCTTCCTGTGAGCTGAACTGCAGAGATTTTTGTCTCACTTCTGGGTCTAGCCACGCAGCAAGTCTACCTGGCTATGGAAAGGTACTGGGGGTTGTCTGCACGGAGTCCTGTGATGTGAACCGTCTATGGGTCTCTCACCTATGGATACCAGTGCCTGTTCTGGTGGAGGTGGTGTAGGGCACACTGAACTCAGTGAGGGTCCTTAGCTTTGGTGGTTTAATGGTCTGTTTTTGTGCTGGTTGGCCTCCTACCAGGAGGTGGCGCTTTCCAGAAAGCATCAGCTATAGTAGTGTGGAGATGGCCTGGCAGTGTGTGGGGCCCTAGAACTCCCAAGATTATATGCCCTTTGTCTACTGCTACCAGGGTGGATATGAAAGGACCATCAGGTGGGGGCGGGCAAGGCTAGCCATGTCTGAGCTCAGACTCTCCTTGGGTGGATCTTGCTGCAGCTGCTGCAGGGGATGAGGGTGAGATTCCCAGGTCACTGGAGTTGGGTACCTAGGAGGATTATGGCTGCCTCTGCCGAGTCATGCAGGTTGTCAGGGAAGTGGGGGAAAGTCAGCAGTCACAGGCCTCACCTAGCTCCTACTCAAACTAAAGGGCTACTCACTCCCCCTGTGCCCTCCACAGCAGCCCTGAGTCTGTTTCTAGGTGGAGGGTCAGGTGGGCTTGAAAACTTGCCTGAGACTACCCACCTCCCAGAGTTTTTGGGGTGTCTCCTGGGTCCTGCAGGAGCAGTCCACTTCCTTCAGAGGGCCTGTGGGTCTTCTTGGGATTGCTGTTGTTTGTTCTTTCAGTCAATTTGGAGGTAAAATTCACAATGCAAGCCTTGCATGCTGCTTTGTCCAGAGCTGCAATCTAGTCCTGCCTCCCATTCGCTATGATTCCCTCACTTCCACTCTTGCAATAAATACTTTTTTTTTTCTATTTTCATTAAGAGACCCAAATTTCAGGCAAAATAAGATAACTGCTATAGGAATTAATTTCCTTTTTACCTGGCAAAAACTCCTACTTCCTTAAATAGATATAGACAGACACAGACATAGGTATAGACATAGATAGGCATTCATGTACATATACAATTAGGTTGAGCATTTGAGTCATTGTTTTAGCTAAAACTGTTAAGTTCCCATAGCTGAAAGTTACCTTATCTGTGGTAACTTTAATTCCTCTCTCTACTGTTTAAAAAGTCAAGTCTCTACAAAAATTCGGGATGTGTTTCTCTATTTCCCTTCAGGATAAATTAATGACTATAATCTGATTACAGATATACCACTTTCTTCAATTTCTTGGAAGAAGTGGGAATACTAAAGGAAACAGAGAACTAAAACTCAATTGTCAAATTAAAGGAAAAATGTGGAACTCCTGACTTGCATAAATAGTATTATTTCTTGTAACAGTAAATTTGAACTCTTTTTTGAAAGCTGCTTTTTAAAAACCTGTCCTTAAATTGTATGCTTTTATATCATTAAACATTTATTTTCTTCAAGTACATCAAGAATGTCATTCATACAAGACCTTATATTATCTTTAATCATAAAACACAACTAGGCTTATTGAATATGAATAAATATTATAGTTTGATGTATTATAAAATGTGCTCTGCTTTTTTGAAAAAAACTTCTTTTCAGACTAACTTTGGCTTATGAATATTATAACAGTTCTCTTCTGTTCACATTCAGTGAGCTGAGACAACCTTCAATCTAGTATTTGGAGATTTCTTCCATGAATTTGTCTTATGACAATGCATATTCAATGGTTGAAGGTCTCAGAATAAAAAGCAATATGCAAAGCTCATGACCTTTATGGGCACTTTGGGTTTTGTTTTTCGTTTTTAGTATACCTCATGCCAAAATTTTCATGGGTTCACTTTTCAAAGAAAGGTTATTTAGACTTCATAATCAGAATAGATAATGCTACTATTTTTTTCCTCACCAGAAAAGATTTATTTTAGCATATTAAATACATAATAATGTTCCTCAATTAACAGCCCATTCTAGATATTATTCCCAGTTTGTCAATGTAACCATTTGCCTTCTGAATCATTCAATATTTTATCTAGAAAACATTAGGTTTTCTTTCAAATCACTGAATGATAATAATGTTATTGTGTTAAACATCGGAATTTAGATGCTGTAAATCAGAAAATATTCAAATATTAGAAACTATTTTTAAATCCAGGGTCAAACTACATAAGAACTTTTATTATGCTTGGAGAAATATTTCCCTATCTCTTACTGCATTTGATAGTACTGTATATTACTGCTAAGTATAAACTTAAAAGTTTCTGATAGCTAATTAGCAAACTTTTATGGGTCAAAATATTGCTAGTAAATAAAACAAGTAAAAAATATAGTAAGGATAGAGTTAGTATTAAAACACCACTAAAAAAAAGCTTTCTCTAAAAGCACCTATCCCCAACATTTTCACTAATTATATACTATTTTTAAAGATCACCTAATTGTAATGCCATTTAGATGTTGTTTATCATTCAAGTGTAACACTGATGCCAGAATCAAAAAATGATAATTATTGTATGTAAAAGAAAATGACATACTAATATTTATGAATATTGATAGAAAATTTCTAAAGAAAATTAGCAAAAAGAGTACAAGCCTTATTAAAAATTAAAATATCATGACTGATTTGAGTTTAACCAGGATTCAAGAGCTACTCAATACCAGAAGTTTTACTGTTATAACCTAACATATCTATACAGCCAGAAAGAAAAACCATATTCATCTCCACAGGACCAGAAAATATATTGCATAAAATTCAACAGCTATCCGTGGTCTAAATAAATAAATAATGGAAACTCCCAATAAAATAGGAATTAGTGGATACTTCAAAAGCACAACTCTTGCTTAATAGGAAAACAATAAACACTTGTTCACCAAAATCAGGATCAGTAAAGTGATCCCCAATATAATTATCACGACTTAACACTGTATACTGAGTGGAATTTTAGCCAAAGATATTAGCCAAGATAAGGCAATTACTGACATAAAAACTGAAAGTAAGGAAGTAAATTATATCTATATGCAATTGATATGGTAATGTATCTGGAAACCCCAGAAGAATAAATAGAAACACTAACATAATTACTGAGACAATTTACTAAAAATAGAGTTAATAAAATTAACTTAAAATTATATATACAAACTAAACCCTTCCTATATGCAAACAAGAATAGGTTTAGAAAATATAGTGGAAGAAATGACTAAATTTCCAATAGCCAAAAAACCCAACAAGATCCCTAATTGGAACCTTAACTAAAATATTTAAAACATAGATGTGGAATATTACTGATCACTTCCAAAAGACACAAATTAAATATAAAAAATGGAAAACATACTATGTTCTTAGAGAAGATATGAGTTAAATTGGAAATGACAAATTTACAAAGTTCAAATAACAAAAAAACAAAACCTCAGGCTTTCTCTAGAAACAGATGAGATAATTAAAAGCTTATTTGTAAACACAAGTGAGTAAGAATAGCTAGGAAAAAATACTGAGAAAACAACCTGAAATTCCAATTTCAACAATGATATAATAGCAGGGAAAAAAATATGTTCCCACTGAAAACTATATGAATGTATAATAAATACATTTACAGACATTATATCAAGCCATGAAAGACTGTAATATCTTAACAAAAAGCAACAAATAAGATGTGTTGTGTAATTATATTACATTTCTGTTGGATGACATTTTCCAAGTCAGAACCCAAACAAGGATGAGTATCCTCCCTTGGATGAAGAGATCAAGATCAGAGCTTGGGAAGGTGTAGTTTGCTGGATATTGTAAGGCAGGGATCCAGGAAAGAGGGAGTTATGGAGAACAAAAGCTCCAAAATATATATAAGGTTGCTCTTGAGTCTTGCTAAGATCCAGGCCTTGTATGTATAAAGGGAAAGTCCATAATGTTGGGCTCATGGGGAACAGTAAACAGAATAATTTTGAGAGCTCACATAGTATGGGAAGATGTTAATGCCCAACCAGTCAGATTGGAGAGAATGTGGTGACTACCAGAGATATTCAGTAAGCTTAATATAAGAGTGAACTATCACTGGATTCATGTATAAACTAGAACTTCCCTAGCCTGGGATAAGAATAGGCCTCAGGTGGATCACATGATTCAAAAGTACTTAAATGCCTGTCAATATTCTTCAGATAAAGATAACAAAATTCAGATAACTCTACAAGATAGCCTTTACAATGTGTGGCAACCATTAAAAATTATTAAACGTAGGAAGAAGCAGGCTACTATGCTCCATATCCAAGAGAAAAATCAGCCAATATAAATAGACACAAAAATGACAGAAACCATGACAGTAGCAGATGTATATTTTAAAACAGTTATTATAACAATATTTAGATATTTAAAGGAAAACATGAATATAAGGATAAAAAATGAAAGATATTTTTTAAAAACTGGAACTGCTAGAGATTGCAGAAGAAAAGATCAGTGAACTTACGGCTTAACAATGAAATCTATTTAAAGTGAATCACAGAAAGATGAAACACTGAAAACAAACACAGACTCAGAAACTATATTAAAAAGTTCTATTTCTTCAAATACTGTCTTCCAACTGTCCCAAAAATAGAGATTTTTTTCCCAAATTTAATAAAACTATAAACTCAGAATTCTAAGAATGTCAATTAAAGTCAAAGAGGACAACTATAATGAAAACCACACCAAAACACATAATAAATATATTGCTGAAAAATGTCAAAGAGAACATCTTAAAATTAGAAAGACTATATTTCATACAGAAAACAAAACATAAGAAAACAGAAGATTTTCAATAAAACTATCCCCTCTCAGAAAGGCAAGTTAGAAAAGGAAGCACAAAAACCTAGAACCCAGTGATAAACACACACACACACACACACACACATACACACACAAAAATATACACATACATATACATACACAGATGGATATAGAAATTATTGTAGATATATGTGAATACAGTGTTTCATATATATGTATATATATAACTTACTATAATTTGTTGACAGGGCTTAGAATCAATGACATCCCCATAGAAATGACAGCTCCCACCTGCCAAATCTTGGCTTTTAAATACCATTCACTAATAAAAGGAACCAAGGCTCCTTGGAGAAATAGTTGATTCTAGGGCTAGAGCAGGAAACATGTATGATGAGAACAGAACATCTTATACTACTAAAATACAGAGATATACTCAAAAAATAAAAGAATGGGCTGTATCAAAGGGATATAGAGGCCAACATCAAACAGCTCCCAGTGGTCAAAGCTGAAATTATTTGAGGAACAAAATAAATAGTATAGTTTTAGATTATAACTCAAAATATATCCATGAATTTAAATGGACTTACACAAATGTTTGAAGAAAGAAAGAAAGAGAGAGAGAGAGAAGGAAGGAAGGAAGGAAGGAAGGAAGGAAGGAAGGAAGGAAGGAAGGAAGGAGGGAAGGAAGGAATCAGGAAGAAGAGGCAAGTCTTTTAGAAGAATTCCAAATAATGTACAGAGACTATTTTCTCTATTTTTGCATTTGTTTGAAATTTTCAGAATTAAATGTTAGAAATAAACACAATCTTCTTTTTTAATTCATTCTTTTGTTTCCCACCAAAATATTTGCTCACTGAGAGTTTAGAAATTTTCAGACTAAGAAGGGTAGGGCAATATTTACATGAGCACAACTGGAGAAATTTGTCTACTTTAAAGTATGTAGAATTTTTGAATTGTTTTATCTGCATTATGATCCTTCATTTGCTGCACAGAGGATCCAGAGAAAAATTGAATTCAAATGATTTGTATTTTGACAACAATGTAACCTGTTGGGAAGACTCCATCTTATACAATGGAAAAAGTACATGATTTGAACCTAAATAGATTTGGGTAGCTTTTCTGTGTAACATTGGTCAAGTTATTTAACCTCACAAAGGTTCAGCTTCCTCATATCTAAAACTGTGATAATTATAAATGTAGCATAGGGTTGACTTTACATTTAAATTAGACAAATCACACAACAATGTCTAATACATGTTTGGCACTCATAGTAATAATACAGAACATTTATTGAATGGTTATTGTGTGTAAAGCACAAAAGTACCATGTTTACTGAGTCATATATGTTACTTTATTAATTAAACTATCATTCTTTACTTTTCAATTTGTATTAAAGATTTTATTGTCTCTAAAATTTTATCACACACCACTATGATTTGAAAAGAATTTACTTTCCCCAGGAAGATGCATAACATAAATCGTTAATATTGAATGTTGTTAATTATAATTTTTAAAATATGCTATATTTTAGCTTTATAGCATTTAGATAATTTCCACATCCATAATCATTAAGTAGATACACGACTCCCTATAAGATCATTTAACACTGTATATCATTTAGTGATTTAAAAAAATAAAACTGAGTTGTATTCTCTGTTATTTCAATACTGCGAGCAACTACAAGTCTTTTTTGAAGGAGTCATTAGACTGGAATCAGGAGTTCTGGGTTATGGTTCTGTCAAACTTGAAAACGTCATGATGCCTCTCAGGACTCAGATTCTTCTTCAGTAACAAGAAAAACAAATGCTGAAGGATTCCACTTATTTGAGGTACCCAAAATAGTCAAGTTCGTAGAATCAAAGGGTAGAACAGTGGTTGCCAGGGGTTAGAGGGTGGAGGAAATTGGGAGTCACTGATCAAGGGGCATAAGTTTCAGTGAAGCAAAAAGAGTAAGCTCTAGAGAGCTGCTGTGCGGCACTGTACCTCTAGTCAACCACAATGCGATGTGTGCGGCACTGCGCCTCTAGTCAACCACAATGCGATGTGTGCGGCACTGCGCCTCTAGTCAACCACAATGCGATGTGTGCGGCACTGCGCCTCTAGTCAACCCTCACAATGCGGGATGCATGTGCTGGCACTGCGCCTCATAGTCAACCACAATGCGATGTGTGCGGCACTGTGCCTCTAGTCAACCACAATGCGATGTGTGCGGCACTGTACCTCTAGTCAACCACAATGTGATGTGTGCTGAAAATAATGTGATGTGTACTTACAATTTTGTTGAGAGTAGAATTCATGTTAAATGTTTTTACTAAAATAAAATAAAATTAAAAGAAAAACAATAAAATTATACTCAACAATCTTAGCCTGGATTCCCTGGAAATAGACTCCAAAGACAGAGAGGTCCATGCAGGAGGCAAAATTCAGGGTCTTTGTTTCCCCACTTCAGCCAGTCATTGTTCACAGGCAGTGTACTAGGATCTGAGGAGACAGATTGAGGGGTGCTGCTGTGAACCACCACCAATTAATATCGCCAGCAGCTGAGGGATAAGTGCCTGGGCCCTGAAGTGAGCATCTGATTGGAGCACTGCAGTATCCATCATAACCATGAAACTACAGGAGTCCTTCCATTTCAGAGACTCTGGAGCATGTTATAAACAAGACCAAGTCAACATACCTCTAGAGGCATTTAGATGTTTTCCTTAGACCACAGAAAATAAACTTTTAGACTCCTGCCAAATGGAAACAGGAGAATAAGTTAGATGGTTTGTCTTCATTACAGAACTATGTATCTCTTGCAGGAAGAAACTGTCCCATAAAATCCTGGGCTGCAGGCCATCCTGAAGTACGTCTACCTTGCAGGGACTTGATTTCAGCTTTCATCCACTCCCCTGGCTGGATCTGTCATTTTCAGTATGATAGCCCTAATATTTTTAGCTAAAGCCTCCTCTTTTAGCATCACAGGTGATTTATGAGGATAGACTTTTTTTTATATGGACATATTGAACAGCTGTCAGATTGTGTTGATTAAGTACTCAGGCTCTGAAGGCACACTGCCAAAGTTGAAAACAAGATGGTAAAGCATACCACCCTGGAGTTTGTTCAACGATTTGCCAACTTTTCTGTGCTTCAGTTTAGTTTCCAAAGAAATAAAACTGAATGATGATGATGTTGCTGATGATGATAGCAACAATAACAGCACCTATCTCATGGTGTTGTCTCAAATATTATATAAAATTAGTCTGTATAAGATACGTTAACTACTAGAATTCTCTAGGTAGATATTTCATATATATATAGTATATATTATATGTATATACAAAATATGTATCTATATATCATATGTATATATCATATATATCTTATGTATATACCTATATATCATATGTATATATAGGTACATATTATATATACACATACACTATATATATGCATGTGTGTATTGTTTAATTATATTCTAAAATAACTTTATTTGCACATAATAACCAACAGTCATATTCAATGCATTTTATAGCACCTCTGAACAAGAAGAGTGATCACAGAGATTCAAAAATTAAAGATGAAGTCTCAGGCAAGTGCAGATTTCTCCTCTATCTCCTCTCTAACCACTACACAAATCAACACAGGATAGGGGTAAAGGTCTGAGAGCTCAAAGGAGAGCTCACAAACTAGTCTGGCAGTCTGGGGTATTCAGAGGAACGTTGAATGAAGAGGTAATTTGTGGGCTATGTTTTCTAGGTTGGATTTTAGTTTTCCAACACTAACATAACAAATTTCTACAAACTTACTGGCTTAATACAGTATGAAATGATTGTCTTAGAGCCGTGGAAGTCAGAAATCTGAAATGGGTGTCAGTGGACTAAAATCGAGATGCCTGCAGGTTGTGTTCCTTCTGTGACTCTAGGGAAGAATGCATTTCCTTGTCTTTTCCACATTAGAGATAGCTACAGTTCTTGGCTCATAGCTCCTTCCTCCATCTTCAAAGCCAGCTAGGACAGATAGAGTTCTCACATCACATTGCATTATTCTGACCGACCTTCAGTCTCTATCTTTGCATTTTAGTTTATTTATCTTCCCTTGTTATTACATTGGACTTACCTGAGTAATCCAAGATAATCTCCATATTATCAAGTCAGTTCATTACCAACATTAATGTTATCTGCAACCAAAATTGCCCTTTTGTCATGAAAGGTAGCAAATTCACAGGTTCTGGAGAATAATATATGGCCATATTTGGGGGTGTCTTCATTCTGCCTACCACTGAAGGCTAAATGTTAATCCAAAGAACAAAATGGAAAAGAAAGTAAAAAATGCAACACTGAGGACTGAAAATGTGTTTTAATTCACAATGATACAAAGGTAGAAGATACCACACACATGTAACAAAGATTTATAGACTGGTGGTTCCGAAACCACACAGGATCTCTGACATACTGTGGGATAGCCCTGGGGTGGGGAAAAGGACCAAAAGAAGCTTGCCTAATTCAGTTTGCTCATATTTTACAGGTGAAAATAATATTTTGTTTTGTTTGTCCTATAATAGAACATTAAACAAAACTTACTGAAAACCACTAGACTGACATCTAGTATGATTCACTCTAATTCTAAACAACTCATCAACATCTTTCAGAAGATACTATAGAAATCTCCTGTTTCATTGACTAGACACAAGCTATCTGTGGAACTTACCTAAAATTGATTCAGCCAAGTCTGAATTTCTGCTCACTTTGATTACAAAAACATGAAAAAAAAATATTTGCTTCTCTGCATTTTAGTAGACTCAAGTACTTTTAATCTGATATTTGTATTA
The DNA here is from genome assembly GCF_001698545.2 of Rhinopithecus bieti. Taxonomy (NCBI): domain Eukaryota; kingdom Metazoa; phylum Chordata; class Mammalia; order Primates; family Cercopithecidae; genus Rhinopithecus; species Rhinopithecus bieti. The sequence goes on from NW_016804493.1 coordinate 3,305,708, forward strand.
TCAAAAAGCAAATGTTTGTGAAAACATTTTAAAACTGGAGCACATTGTCATCACTGTAAAAATTTGTACCTGCTTTGGGAACTCCATGTTCTCTTTCCTATCCGTGATTTTCTAACCCATAAACTTTCCTAAATAAGATTAATTTCTCCCAGTCATGGAAATCTTCTGGCCCCAAACGACCACAGGTAGATTTCTATACTAATTTTATAATTACTTTTAGTTGTGTTAGACTAGAGATGATGCGGGGAAAAAATTACAGATAGAAGAATTGCCAAGAGTACAAGTACAAGTAGCTGGATTCTCTGGCCATGTGTGTGTGTGTGTGTGTGTGTGTGTGTGTGTGTCTGTTCCTTGCCCTGCTGCAACTATGGTGCTTTGGGTAAATTGAGTAATCTCTACATATCACTTTTATTGGAATCTCAAAAAAGGTTTTTATGAGAGTTAAATGTTATTGTTTATATGTTATTCACTTGACACAGTGCCTACTATACAGTAAATTGCAACTGGCTGATAATATTGAATTGTGTGATTGGTTGGTTGGTTGGTTGTTTTTGACACGGAGTTTTGTTCTGTTGTCCAGGCTGGAGTGCAGTGGCATGATCTCACCTCACTGCAACCTCCGCCTCCTGGGTTCATGCCATTCTCATTACTCAGCCTCCAACGTAGCTGAGATTACAGGCACCTGCTACCATGCCTGGCTAATTTTTGCATTTTTAGTAGAGATAGGGTTTCACCATGTTGGCCAGGCTGGTCTCAAACTCCTGATCTCAGGTGATCCACTCGCTTCAGCCTCCCAAAGTGCAGGGATCACAGGAGTGAGTCAACGCACCCGGCTGGATAATATTGAATTGTATGCTTTCTCTATGTCATCTCAAGAAAATAAACACTTACCATACAGTTCAAAATAATATATGTATTTGTGTATATATATCTTATAAATTTTATTATTGTTATTGAAAAAGGATAACTTGGAATAACTACTTAGGTATTCCTACTTTCTATATTGTTTAATAAAATGTTAAAAATTCATGAAAGTGCATGATTGTTCTCATTGTTTAATCATGGAATATATAATCCAAACAAAATAACAAAACACAGAAAACACTATGGAGTGGATACTACAGTATTTTTAGAACACTAGAGGAGAGGGAGAAAAATAGGCTAGCATAAGAGCGAACACTTCCCTATTCAGCAGCCATAGTAGACACTGAAAATTAATAACACTCCTCATTTCAAATATGCTAAATGTCCTATTATTCCAGCAGACACTCCAGGCAGCTACTACCATACCAACCAGAAATGCATACAGGATGAGTCTTATTTACCATTCTTCTGCTAATATAATATTATGAAGAGATGCTCAAAAATACATAAAGAATGTCAAGAAGTATATTTTCTCTAAGTAAACATAATAAAGCATAAAAGCAACAAGTAACTTGAAAAACTTCATATGACTGAAACGTCTTTTTAATAGAATATTTCTAAAATGAATAGTCAATATAATGAAGAAATAAGGCTATAAATAAGAGATACTGAAATTATTTAAATTTGTGTTTCAAAAGAATAATTTTGGCGAAACAGATTAAGAAGCAGTGATGACTCAGTAAAATACATATTAATAATATAGAGATTTGAATGTGCATATAAATTTATAACCAGTATGGAATAAACATTTAATATGCAAACATATAAATTCCTAACTATTACGGTTGTATTTAATTGTCTTCAAGTTCTGTAAACAATTCTTCTAAAATACGTTCTGATTTAAATAAATTCAGAATATAATTTTCTTTAAAGATGCATTTTAACAGCATATTTATCTAGTTGCTAGATGTTATACTGGAAACGCAAAAAAAGAGAGCCAGTAAACTCAAATAAAATCAATTGTACACCTATTTCCAACTACAGAATCTAAGACTATTGGAGGGAACAACATTTTTAAGTACTCGCTTATGCAATCCTCCTCAGCCTTGCCTTTATTTGTTAAATCTCTGTACTATTATTTTCCCTTTATCAATTGAATTTTTTCTTATTTATAAGAAATAAATATAATTTCTCATTATGTATTACATAACAGAATATGAATATATATTTCTAGAAAATATCTAAGATTCTTTTTAACACAGGATAGGATATAAATTTGTCTTCTTTCTCTCTATTGCATGTTAAAATGAAGCTTAGAGAGCTCATCTTGCTTAGCCAGGCACTCTAACCAGTCAGTCAGAAATTAGAGGTTCCTGAAGATGGGGCTTTTTGTACAGTTTGTCATTTGTTTGTTGGCTATGTCAGTCAATAGGAAACTTCAGTCAATTAACAATGCATAGAAACTTTTCATCTATAAAATAAAGCCATAAATAATACAAAATACTATGTTTTAACACATGATATGTCATGTTATATATGCATAAGTCTATATACATAGAAATGATATCAGAAAATTTTACAGGAAAAATACATATATGAGTATTATATTGAAGTCCATTTATTAAATATAGGAAGAAACATCTTATGTCAGGCTGCTATAAACTAAGGAAAATTGTGTTAGCGCCAGAAGTTATATGGATTAAATATGAATAAGTACTAAGATGAATGTCATAATCCCACTTGAAAACAGGTGGAGCTTTTCCACGATAGCTTGCCCCCAGTTGTGTTCCTGGGACCATTAGTTTTGAAGTAGGTTAATGAGTGTTTCAATGGAAAGGGGTACTTTGTTCAAATACATTTGTAAACTACTTGGTTAGACAACAATATCCAAGTCCCACTGTCATATATGAGTTCAGGTGCATTAGTGTGCAGATAGGACCAATGCATCTTCCAAAGGGAAGGTAGACAGGTTTTCCCCATTCTGTTTGACCATGAGGCAGTTCTGTAACAATCTCAAAAGAGTTGTGTTCCTTGGAAAATCTGTTCAAAATGCTGTTTTACATTATATTATCCATACCTATCATTGTCATTTATTACATGTCATATGTGATGTGTACATTTACTTTCATAAGAGGGGTGCCCAAAAAACTTTGAAAGATGTGAAATATGCAATATAGAGAGAATAAAGATATTGATGGATATAGAGCTACAGCTATATATTTAAATATTTTTTTAGACAGAATCTTTATTTTTCTCCATAGTAACAAATCCCTTGAGTCAAGACTTACCTTCATAGTAAAAGTATAATTTTGACTTGACCTCTGTACATGACAGACATTTCTTAAGGATAAATCAGATAAAAAAATGGTAGTAAAACACTGCAAGTTATTCCAGGGACTCCTGTGTTATTGTTGTTCCCTCTACTTACAAGCTGAATATTTATAGGCCTGTTAAGGTTAAATAATTACTTGTACTCAGGTCTTGATTTCACACTTCAAGAGAAAGCAGAATATTATTTTCCAACATTGTTTCTTGTGGTAATGTGTCTATTTGAAAATTGACAATCACTTTTAAGAATACTGAATACTGTGTACATCTTTAAACATTGTGTAAAACGAGCAAATTTGTGGGGAAAAATTCTTAACAAATCAACTTTCAGAAACAATAAATTTTAATGACATTGTGTCCCTTGCAGCAACATGGATGAATCTGGGGGGCCATAATCCTAAGTTAATTAACACAGAAACAGCAAACCAAATACCTCACGTTCTCACTTATAAGTGGGAGCTAAATGTTGGGTACTCATGGACATCAAGATGACAGCAATAAACACTGTGGACTAGAAGCAGGTGGCAGGGAGTGGGGCATGGACTGAAAAACCACCTATTGGGTACTATACTCAGTACCTGGGTAACAAGATCTGTAACCCAAACCTCAGCATCATGTAATATACCCATGCAACAAACCTGTCCATGTACCTACATATCTAAAATAAACGTTGAAATCACCAGAAAAAGAAAAACTGGCATCAAGCTAAATGAGTGGTGTTCTCCAAATGCAAGTTATATTTTGGTTCTCTGAAAACAAGTAAATACCATTGTTCTTATTTACTTGCATTATCACCATTTAAAGTGCATCCAAGTAGTTTTTACTCCTTCACAGAATACACTTGGTAACATTTATCTTACCAGCCAGTTGTATGTGTGCTGATACATACCAGAGTCAGAAATTAAACACATATCCATTAGAACCCCTTATTTCTGGTGAATACATTTGCATTATATCCCTGTCATTGCATTGTGTCTTCTATAATTCACACTGTATCACAGACTGTTAACTCAGGTTGCACATAAAATTTTGAGGTACTACTTATTTTAGGAGTTGACTTTATTACTGGGAACAGCTGTAAACTCATAGAATAGAAGATTCAGATCAAAGGAACTAAAATTCTGAACTGTCTAATATATTAGCCACCAGCTGCATATAGCTATTTAAATTTAAACTAATTCAAAGTAAATAATGCTAAATATAATTTTTCAGTTGTAGTGGCCACCTTTCAAGGGTACAATTGTCACATGTCCCTTGTGGCTACTGTATTGAACAGTGCAGGTATAGAACTCTTGTATTTTCATAGAAAGTCCTATTGGACAGCCCCATAGATCTTGCTGTCCCTAAATGAGATCCCAAGCTATACGGAAATTACGTCAATAAAATTCTCCTTTTTCAAATTTAAACCTCTGTCCAAAGACATCAAATGATCTATTCAAGCTCATATCAAATAAAAAACTCAATTTAAAGAAATCCATCTCTGTGTGTAACTGTGTGAGCACATACATTATTGTGATCCTTGGCAATCAAACTTATACAAGGTCCAGCCTCAGGCAACCACAAGTGTGGATTAGATTAGATTTCTGTTTTCTAGAATTCAAGAGTCATATATATTTAACGTACTCTTTCTTGTTTTGTTTAAATCCTCTACATTTGTTAAACTCGTTTATTTGTTCTGGTAGCTTTTTATTTAGATTCCTTAGAAATTTCTACATAAATGATCATGTCATTTATGATTATAAATATTTTTACATTTATTTATTTGCCTAGAATTTCTAGGACAACACTGAAATAGAAGTTATAAGAGTAAGCATCTTGTCTTATTCTTGAATTTAGAGGAAAATATCAATATTTCACCATTAAGCATGAAGCTGGCTGTAAGTTATCTATCTGTATATTTATCATCTGTCTATCTCAGATACCTGATCTTATGCAATTGTGGAAGATAACTAATCAGTCTCTGTCTTTGTATGCAATGCTTGAGATTGAACTCAAAGAAACAGGCAGTGAAAGAGGAAAGGCGAACGGAGTTATGGATAAGCTGTAACCCATACACATGAGCTGGAACCTATGAGGAAGGAAGAAACCTACGTTGGTTTTCATTTTTCTCCATCTTAATGATGTGGGAGAAGCTGATGTCCTTCATTTAATATCTTTCATACAATAGCAAAGCAATAGCAATTGCAAAGCTAAACACACACCTGGCCCAAAAGTCAATGAACTTGAAGGAAGATTAAGCAGAAGGTACTGCCATTGCGGGTCTTGCTGCTGTCCTACTTAGATGATGTGAGTCAATAGAGCAACAAGTTGTACCAGCTATGAAAGTGCCTGCTCCTACCTTCCTAGCACAAGTGAGTGAAAGATGATGACTTATTCACCCCGACCGCCAAACTTTATGCACATTGTATCTCTTCTGGACCCAATGTTATTGGAAACATAGAAGAAAGAGAATTTGGAGAAAAATTATTGGTCTCTAGTCAAGTTGACATATTACAAAGCTACCATACCTTCCATTTCTAATTTGCTCAGACATTTTATTATGTACAGGTGAATTATTTCAAATGAATTTTCTGCATCTGTTGAGATCATGATATGAATCTTTATCTTTGTTCCAGTTATATAGTGAATTACATTAAAATATGTTTGGATGTTAAATTAGCTTTGCATTTATGGAATGTTCTGCACTTAGTCATTGTGTATTCCCTTTTAATATATGGATGAATTTGTTTTGTTCATAGTTTGTTAAGGACTTTTGTTCATCTACCCCTGAAAGACATTGTTCAAGAGTTTTATTTTTCTTTAATGTTTTCATCAGGTATTTCTGGCTTCATAAAATCAGACTGAAATTATTCCTGCTGTCTCTATTTTCTGAAGTAGTTGGAGTAAAGAGTTGCTAGTCTTTCTTCCTCAATTGTTTCTTCCTTAAATGAATTCCCTAATAAAGCCTCCTCATCCCGAGTTTTGTTTGTTTGTTTTGTATGTGGAGGCTTTTAATTACAATTTTTTTTTTTTTTTTACTTGTTGGAGAGCCATTCAGGAGTTTTGTTTACTTTTGAAGGGTCTTTATAGCAAGACCCCTTGAACTATCTACTTTTCTGCAGGAAATATAAAACAGTCTCTTAAAGTTAATAAGTTCATCGAGGTAGCAGTCTACAAGACAAAAATTGCTTTTCCATATCCTAGTAATGAACATGTAGACACCAAAATTAAAAATACAATACTATTTACATTAGCTCAAAACGAAATATTTCAGCGCAAATCTAACAAAACATGTACAACACTTGAATGCTGAAAACTAAAAAAAAATGCTAATGAAAGAAATAAAAAATAAAATCAATAAATGGAGAGACATATTAAGTCCCTGATTGGAAGATTCAATATAGTAAATATATCAATTCTCCCCTAAATGATACATAGGTTTACTCCAATTTCTTTTTTTTTTTTTTTTTTTTTT
>NW_016804493.1:3316517-3463703 GCF_001698545.2 Rhinopithecus bieti
AATTGGAAAAAATAAAATAAAAAATAAAATAAAAAAAAATAAGTGGATAACAAAAAAAAAAATGGATCACAGACTTAAATGTAAAATATGAACTATAATATTTTAGAAATAAACAGGATAAAATCTTCAGTATGTATGGCAAGGCAAAGAGTTCTCATATTTGACTCCAAAAACCCTATTCATGAATAGAAAAAATACCTTAGACTTTATCAAAATTCAGAACTTTGCTCTAAGAAAGTCTCTGTTAAGTAGATTATGAGGCAAACTACAAAGTTGGAGGAAATATTTGTAAACCATATATACAACAGAAGACAATTTTCTAAAATATATAAAGAACTCTCAAAACTCAATAGTAAAAATAAAAAAAACTCTAATTAGAAAATGAGCAAAAAAAAAATCCCACAAAGAAACATTTAACCAAAGAGAATATACAAACAGCAATACCTGAAAAGATGTTCGACACCAATTAAAGAACAATGAGGTATCACTAAATACCTTTCATAACATCTAAAATGAAAATAGTGACAATGCTATATATTACGGGGATTTAAAGAAAGCGACTCACTCATTTATTGTTAGTTGGATGTAAAATGTGACAGCCACTTGGTAAAACAATTTGGAATTTTTTTCAAAAACTAAACATGGGACTACAATATGACCCAGTGAGTTTACTTCTGGGCATTTAAACCACAGAAATGACACCTTATATTCACACAAAAATGTGTACATGAATATTGGTAGTAACTTTATTTGTACTAGCCCAAAACTTGAAACAGCTTACTCAAATATACTTCAATGGGTGAGTGAATGGTTAAACACATGACGATAAATCCATACCATATTGTGATGCCATAATAAAAAGCTAGTAAAAAGCTACAGTAATTTTGATGTAGCATTTAGGCAAGACTAGACAACTGAACATTGAAACAAATCAAATTTCTATAAGCAAAAGGAGGAGGTTTTCAACAAACATCTCTGGGTTAGGTGGATCACTGTGTTGAAAATAAACAATTAATATTTACCTGTATCTTAACTGTGTATCTTATACACAAAAATCAATGTCTGGTAGTTTGCAAATCAAAATATGAAAGGTAATCAAATAAAGCTTTTACAGGGATACCTGGAAGAATATTTCTATGACCATAAAGAAGTAAATGTTTCCTAACTAAGTCAAAAACAATTTAAGAAAAAATGTATAAATTGGGCAATGTCTAAATTAAAAGCCATTCATATAAAGACACCACTAAGAGAATGAAAAGGCAAGTCAAAGAGGGTGATAAAATATTTACTATAAACCCATCAGAGAAAACGTGTGTTTAGAATCGCTGGAAAATTATTTGGGTGGCCTTGGACTGACCTGGTTCTCCCCGATTTTCTCACTTGCAGATCTCAAAATTAACTGTACAGTTTTGATGGGAATGCAATATCCTGAGATAAGAGAGAACTGGCTGGAACAACCCAGGCTTTGTTCCAGCTTCTCCCTAGAATAGGATGTTCTTTAACACTTTAGCCCACTGTGCCATTTCTCCTGAGGTGTAAAACCCTGGGCAGGCTGCTCTTCAGGGTCTTTCGGCTGTGGTGCAAGAGGGACATGTGCAGTGAGACTCTATCTGCCATGTGCAGCTTTCCAGAGCCTTCAGGGATTGACCTGCAATGAATCTTAGCCTTCTTTGGTTTCTTGCTGACTATCTGTAAATACTAATCACTTTTTATGTAACTTATGTGTGTGTGTGTTCTCTCTCACCAGCTTCCGACAAGTTGTTAACCAGTGCATAACCTGCTTCATAAGAATACATGCAGAATTCCTAAAAACAACAAAAGACAAAAAATAGACAAAAGGACATGGCAGGACAGTTTTAAATGGCCAACAAACATGGAAATCTTCAACTTCATTAGTCATCAGGTAAATGCAAATTAAGATTGCAATATATTACATCTACATGTCTACCAAATTGACGTCAGTAAGGAAAAAAGTGTTGGCAAGATTATGAAGAAACTTAAACTGCCATACACTGCTTTGAGAGGATAAACTGATGCCATCAATGACTGCTGGTGATACGGACTAATAGTGAACATAAGCAAACCTAAATTACCTATCAAGTCCACTCCTATGTATAATATCACAGAAATGTGTACATTTGTTCACCAGAAGACATGCACTAGAATATTTGTTATCACTTTTCATAGTACTCCTAAATTACGAACTAAATGCTAATGGATTTGTAAAATGTGCCATTTTATAGGTAAAATACCACAGAGCAATGAAATGAATAATCTACATTAATATAGACGAATATCACAAATGTAATGTTGAGCAAAAGAAGGCTGACACAAAGCAACATATACTCTATGTTTCCAGTTACAAAAAGGACAAAAACTGGCAAAATGAATCTCTGCTCTTAGAAACTAAATAGTGGTTATTATTGAGGTTTAGTGCCTGTGAGGAGTCATAGTGGGGCCTTCCAGAATGTTGGTAATGTTTTGTTTCTTGATGTGGATGCTGGCAATATAAATGGATTTGGCTTGTGACTGTACATCAACCTGCACCTTTATGAAGTGTGCATTTTTTTTCTGTACATGATATGGATCAATATAACATTGTGAAAAGGCAGCTTAAAATTCCATATAATGATTTTAAAAACCATTCATTGACGATTAAGTGAAAAATATAATTTTTTAAATATATGAAAATCGAGACTATTTGATGTTTTTCTTCAACCTTCCTTATGCTGTGTATGTGTGATTTTAGCTCCATGTGGCAGGCTCAGTACACTCTTAAAATATGAAGTCTTTTTACCTCTAGATCTCTACTATCCTACGATCTAATCTCAATTAGCTGCAAGACAGTCTTATGTACCCCGGCAATGGTTAGAGAAACTCATTATCTTCCTAGTTATAGTCTATTTTGTCTTTTATCAAATTATAGTACAGATTTATCTTTGATTAGCTCTTTCCCCAGATTCCTGCAACCATTTTTCTCTCTTTGTACCACCTTGCATCTAACATAGACATGGATCCTCTGGTTTATTTCCCAAGCACAATAGACATGAGTCCATCTCTTATGAGTTTTCTAACTTTTTTGAAGTTTTCCAAATAATTGAGGGAGTTTAGAAAATGGAATGGAAAAAATCAATCTTAAAGTTATATCAGAAAATGTTTTTTCCTAAAGTGCATTGGCCACTTTTTTTTTTTTTTGAGAATTCTAGTAAATTTATTCCACTGATTTTTAAAAATTTATTATACTTTTAATGATGGGATACATACATAAAACGTGCAGGTTTGTTACATAGGTATACACATGCTGGGGTGGTTTGCTGCACCCATCAATCCATCATCTATATTGGATATTTCTCCTAAAGTTATCCTTCCCCAAGCCCCCCAACCCCTGACAGGCCCCAGCGTGTGATGTTCCCCTCCCCGTATCCATGTGTTCTCATTGTTCAACTCCCACCTATGAGTGAGAACATGCAGTGTTTGGTTTTCTGCACTTGCGTTAGTTTGCTGAGAATGATGGTTTCCAGCTTCATACATGTCCTTGCAAAGGACATGAACTCATCCTTTTTTATGGCTGCATAGTATTCCATGGTGTATATGTGCCACGTTTTCTTTATCCAGTCTATCATTGATGGGCATTTGGGTTGGTTCCAAGTCTTTGCTATTGTGAACAGTGCTGCAATAAACATACGTGTGCATGTATCTTTATAATAGAATAGTAATGGGATTGCTGGGTTAAATGGTATTTCTGATTCTAGATCCTTGAGGAATTGCCACACTGTCTTCCACAATGGTTGAACTAATTTATACCCCCACCAACAATGTAAAAGTGTTCCTATTTCTCCACATCCTCTCTAGCATCTATTGTTTCCTGACATTTTAATGATTGCCATTCTAACTGGCATCAGATGGTATCTCATTGTGGTTTTGATTTGCATTTCTCTAATCATCAGTGATGATGAGCTTTTTTTCATGTCTGTTGGCTGCATAAATATCTTCTTTTGAGAAGTGTCTGTTCATGTCCTTCATCCACTTTTGGATTTTTTTTTTTCTTGTAAATTTGTTTAAGTTCTTTGTAGATTCTGGATATAAGCCCTTTGTCAGATGTATAGATTGCAAAAATTTTCTCCGATTCTGTAGGTTGCCTGTTCACTCTGATGATAGTTTCTTTTGCTGTGCAGAAAAGCTCTTTAGTTTAATTAGATCCCATTTGTCAATTTTGGCTTTTGTTGCCATTGCTATTGGTGTTTTAGTCATGAAGTCTTTGCCCATGCCTGTGTCCTGAATGGTATTGCCTAGGTTTTCTTTTAGGGTTTTTATGGTTTTAGGTCTCAGGCTTAATTCTTTAATCCATCTTGAGTTAATTTTTGTATAAACTGTAAGGAAGGGATCCAGTTTCAGTTTTCTGCANATTTCTGATTCTAGATCCTTGAGGAATTGCCACACTGTCTTCCACAATGGTTGAACTAATTTATACCCCCACCAACAATGTAAAAGTGTTCCTATTTCTCCACATCCTCTCTAGCATCTATTGTTTCCTGACATTTTAATGATTGCCATTCTAACTGGTATCAGATGGTATCTCATTGTGGTTTTGATTTGCATTTCTCTAATCATCAGTGATGATGAGCTTTTTTTCATGTCTGTTGGCTGCATAAATATCTTCTTTTGAGAAGTGTCTGTTCATGTCCTTCATCCACTTTTGGATTTTTTTTTTTCTTGTAAATTTGTTTAAGTTCTTTGTAGATTCTGGATATAAGCCCTTTGTCAGATGTATAGATTGCAAAATTTTCTCCGATTCTGTAGGTTGCCTGTTCACTCTGATGATAGTTTCTTTTGCTGTGCAGAAAAGCTCTTTAGTTTAATTAGATCCCATTTGTCAATTTTGGCTTTTGTTGCCATTGCTATTGGTGTTTTAGTCATGAAGTCTTTGCCCATGCCTGTGTCCTGAATGGTATTGCCTAGGTTTTCTTTTAGGGTTTTATGGTTTTAGGTCTCAGGCTTAATTCTTTAATCCATCTTGAGTTAATTTTGTATAAACTGTAAGGAAGGGATCCAGTTTCAGTTTTCTGCATATGGCTAGCCAGTTTTCCCAACACCATTTATTAAATAGGGAATCCCTTCCCCATTGCTTGTTTCTGACAGGTTTGTCAAAGATCAGACGGTTGGAGATGAGTGGTGTTATTTCTGAGGCCCCTAAATGCCCACAACAGAAAGCAGGAAAGATCTAAAATTGACACCCTAACATCACAATGAAAATAACTAGAGAAGCAAGAGCAAACAAATTCAAAAGCTAGTAGAAGACAAGAAATAACTAATATCAGAGCAGAACTGAAGGAGACAGAGAAACAAAAAACCCTTCAAAAAATCAATGAATCCAGGAGTTGGTTTTTCGAAAAGATCAACAAAATAGATAGGCCAGTAGCCAGACTAATAAAGAAGAAAAGTGAGAAGAATCAAATAGACACAACAAAAAATTATAAAGGGGATCTCACTACCGAGCCCACAGAAATACAAACTACCATCAGATAATACTATAAATACCTCTATACAAATAAACTAGAAAATCTAGAAGAAATGGATAAATTCCTGAACACATACACCCTCCCAAGTCTAAACCAGGAAAAAATCAAATGCCTGAATAAGCCAATAACAAGTTCTGAAATTGAGACAGTAATCAATACCCTACCAAACAAAAAAAGCCCAGGACCAGATGGATTCACAGGTGAATCCTACCAGAGGTACAAAGATGAGCTGGTACAATTCCTTCAGAAACTATTCCAAACAACAGAAAAAGAAGGACTCCTTCCTAACTCATTTTATGGGGCCAGCATCACCCTGATACCAAAACCTGCCAGAGACACAACAAAAAAAGAAAATTTCAAGACAATATTCCTGATAAATACCAATGCAAATATCCTCAATAAAATACTGGCAAACCAAATCCAGCAGCACACCAAAAAGTTTATCCACCACTATCACGTCAGCTTCATCTCTGGATGCTATGCTGGTTCAACATATGCAAATCAATAAGCATAATCCATCACATAAACAGATCCAATGACGAAAACCACATGATAATCTCAATATTTGCAGAAAAGGCCTTCGATAAAATTCAACACCCCTTCATGCTAAAAACTCTCAATAAACTAGGTATTGATGGAACGTATCTCAAAATAATAAGAGCTATTTATGACAAATGCACAGCCAATATCATACTGAATGGGCAAAAACTGGAAGCATTCCCTCTGAAAACCGGCACAAGACAAGGATGTCCTCTCTCACTACTCCTGTTCAACACAGTATTGGAAGTTCTGGCCAGGGCAATCAGGTAAGAGAAAGAAATAGTATTCAAATAGGAAGAGAGGAAGTCAAATTGTCTCTGTTTGCAGATAACATGATTGTATATTTAGAAAACCCCGTTGTCTCAACCCAAAAACTCCTTAAGCTGATAAGCAACTTCAGCAAAGTCTCAGGATACAAAATCAATGTGCCAAAATCACAAGCATTCCTACTCACCAATAACAGACCACCAACAGAGAGCCAAATCATGAGTGGACTCTCATTCTCTATTGCTAAAAGAGAATAAGATACCTAGGAATACAACTTACAAGGGATGTGAAGGAACTCTTCAATTAGAACTACAAACCACTGTTCAAGGAAATAAGAGAGGACACAAACAAATGGAAAAACATTCCATGCTCATGGATAGGAAGAATCAATATCATGAAAATGGTCATATTGCCCAAGGTAATTTATAGATTCAATGCCATCCCCATTAAGCTACCAATGACTTTCTTCATAGAATTGGAATAAACTGCTTTAAAGTTCATATGGAACCAAAAAAGAGCCCACATTGCCAAGACANCCAAAATCACAAGCATTCCTACTCACCAATAACAGACCACCAACAGAGAGCCAAATCATGAGTGGACTCTCATTCTCTATTGCTAAAAGAGAATAAGATACCTAGGAATACAACTTACAAGGGATGTGAAGGAACTCTTCAATTAGAACTACAAACCACTGTTCAAGGAAATAAGAGAGGACACAAACAAATGGAAAACATTCCATGCTCATGGATAGGAAGAATCAATATCATGAAAATGGTCATATTGCCCAAGGTAATTTATAGATTCAATGCCATCCCCATTAAGCTACCAATGACTTTCTTCATAGAATTGGAATAAACTGCTTTAAAGTTCATATGGAACCAAAAAAGAGCCCACATTGCCAAGACAATCCTAAGTCAAAAGAACAAAGCTGGAGGCATCACGCTACCTGACTTCAAACTATACTACAAGGCTACAGTAACCAAAACAGCATGGTACTAGTACCAAAACAGATATATAGACCCATGGCCACTGTTTTTAAAGAGACCTTTTAAGGGAAGTTTTAGATTCACAACCAAACTAAGTGGAAGATACAGAGATTTCCCATGTACTGTCTGTCACCATATATACAAACAGTCTTTTCTTACACACTGTCAAAATCCTGCACCAATATGATACATTTGTCATAATCAAATAACCCACACTTACATATTATTATCATCCATAGTTTACAGTTTTCATTAGCATTTGCTCTTAGTAATGTACATTCTGTGGGTTTTGGCAAATGCATAATGGTATGTGTCCACCATTATAATATCATACAGAGTAATTTCACTGCCTTAAAAATCCTCTGTGCTCTGCCTATTCATCCCTTTCTCCCCACAAGATCTGGCAACTACTAATATTTTTTCTGTCTCCATAGTTTATCTTTTCCAGAATCTTATACAGTTGGAATCATAAAGTACACAGCCTTTTCAGATTGATTTCTTTCACTCATTAATGTGCATTTAGAATTCCTCCATGTATTTTCATGGCTTGATAGCTCATTTCTTTTTGGTGCTGAATATTTCATTGTCTGGATGTACCATACTTTATTAACCTACTGAAGTACATCGTGGTTGCTTTCAAGTTTTGGAAATAATAAATGAAGGGGTCTATAAACATCCATGTGAAGGTTTTGGTGTGGATATAAGTATTTAGCTCTTTTGAGTAAATTAACTAAAGAGCATGACTAGTGGATCACATATTAAGAATATGTTTAGATTTGTAAGATACTAGCAAAATGTCTTCCAAACTGGCTGTGCCATTTTGCATTCCTATCAGCAAAGAATAAGAGTTTCTGTTGCCCAACATCCCCAACAGCATTTGATGATGTTATTCATGTTTTTTTTTTTTTTGGATTTTGTCCATTCTAATTGGTGTTTCATGCTATCTTATTGTTGTTTTCATTTGCAGTTCTCCAATGACTTATGATGTTGAGCATCTTTTCATATGCTTATTTGCCATTTGTATATCTTCCTTGGTGAGATAGATATCTGTTCAGGTCTTTTGCCAATTTTTGATCAGGATGTTCATTTTCTTGTTGTTGAGTTTTAATGAGTTCTTTGTAGATTGTTTCTTTTGCTGTGCCAAAACATTTTAATTTAATATAATTCCACTTGTTTTTCTTTTGTTGTTTATGCTTTGGTTTCATATCCAAAAAAATTCATTGCCAAGACCAATGTCAAAGAGTATTTACCTTATGTTTTCTTCTAGGAGTTTTACAGTTTCAGGTCTTACATCTAAATCTTTGATTCATTTTGAGTTGATTTTTGTGTATGGTGTAAGAAAAGGGTCCAATTTCATTCTTTTGCAGGTTGACATCCAGTTTTCCAAAAACCATTTATTGAAGAGATTATTCTTCCCCCAACTGTATTCTTGGTGTCCTTGCTGAAGACGTTAGTTGATTGTATATGTGTGGATTTATTCCTGGGCTCTCTGTTTAATTGTACCTGTCTATATGTCTGTTTTTATGCCTGTACCATACTGCACAGGAAAGGAGAAAGTCAACAAAATGAAATGGCGACCTGCAGAAGAGAAAATTTATTTGCAAACCATATATCTCATACAGGGTTAATATCCAAAATACACAAGGAAAACATACAACTTAATACTAAAAATACAAATATCCCAATTTAAAAATGGGCAATGTACCTAAACAGACACTTCTCAAATAAACAAAATTAATATGGCCAACAGGTATATGAAAAGGTTCTCAAGACATCTAATTATCCTACAAATGTAAATTAAAACCCTAATGAGCTATCACCTCACATCTGTTAGAACGGTTACTGTCAACAAGACAAAAGATAACAAGTGTTGGCAAGGACATGGAAAAAGGGGACCCTTATACACTGTTGATAGAAATGTAAATTAGTAACAACATGGGAACCAGTATGGAATTTCTAAAAAAAATTAAAGTGGAAATACCACTTTAATGGGAAATGATCCGGCAATCCTACTTCTGGGTATAAATCCAAAGAAATGGAAATCAGAATCACAAAGAGATATCTTCAATTCAATGTTCACTGCAGTATTATTCACAATAGCCAACTTATGAAAAATACCTAAATGTCCTTCAGTGGATGGATGAATAAAGAAAGTGTGCCACAGGCCAGGTGCGGTGGCTCACGCCTGTAATCATGAGGTGGGTGGATCACAGGGTCAGGAGTTCAAGACCAGCCTGATTAATAAGGTGAAACCCTACCTCTACTAAAAAATACAAAAGTTAGCTGGGCGTGGTGGCGTATGCCTGTAGTCCCAGCTACTCAGGAGGCTGAGGCAGTAGAATTGCTGGAAACTAGGAGGTGGAGGTTGCAGTGAGCTGAGATCATGCCACTGCACTCCAGCCTGGGCGACAGAGCGAGACGCCAAAAAAAAAAAAAAAAAAAAAGAGAGAGAGAGAGAGAGAGAGAAGGAAGGAAGGAAGGAAGGAAGGAAGGAAGGAAGGAAGGAAGGAAGGAAGGAAGGAAGGAAGGAAAGAAAGAAAATGTGCCATATACATGCAATGGAATATTATTCTGCCTTAACATACTGCCATTTGTGACAATATGGAGGGAACTAGAGGACATTATGCTAAGCTAAATAAGAAAGATACAAGGCCAGGTGCAGTGGCTCACATCTATTATCCCAGCACTTCAGGAAGTCAAGGTCACTTGAGGCCAGGAGTTCAAGACCAGCCTGGCCAATGTGGTGAAACCCTATAACCCTATCTCTACACTAAAACTACAAAAATTACCCAGGCATGGTGATGCATGCCTGTAGTCCCAGTTACTTGGGAGGCTGGGGCACGAGAATCATTTGAACTCAGAAGCTGGAAGCTGCACAAGCTGAGATCATACCATTGCACTCTAGCCTAGGCAACAGAGTGAGACCCTGTTTCAAAAAAAAAAAAAAAAAAAAAAAAAAACAGAGAAATACTGCTTTAGCTCACTTATAAGTAGAATCTAAAATGGTCAAATTCACAGAAGCACAGAGTACAGTGATGGTTGCCAGTGGCCGAGGGAAGGGGGAAACGGAGTAATGTTGATTAAAAAATGCAAATTTCTATTATGCAGGATGAATAAGTTCTGGAGATATAATGTACAACATGGCAACAATACTTAGCAACACAGTATTGTATACTTGAAGTTTGCTAAGAGAATTGATCGTAAAAGTTCTTAGCATACACACGTAACTATGGAGGTGAAGGATATGCCAATTAGCTTGATTAGAGTGATCATTTCACAATGTATACATATATCAAAACATGATGTGCACACCATAAATATATGTATAATTTTTATTTCTCAATTATACCTCAATAAAGCTAGAAAAACAAAACAAAACAAACAATTAAAAGTTGTATCCTTTCTAAAGCTGCACTCACCCTGACTCCATATATAGACTGCTCCGAGCTGGAGGAGCTGGCTTCTAGGAAGAGGAAGGAGTGGTCTTCCTAAAGGCAGACCAGGCCACACCCAGTGGTTCCTTGACTTACAAACTGGCCACAGTGACAACTGACTTTTCAGATGCTGGTAAACTTGCCATCAAGAAGTAAATGCTCAGCAAAACACATAAAGAGTTAGACTTGGTTACAATTCCTAGATGAGTATCCAAAGACTGGAGCCACTAAGACTGACCTGAAATGGCAAAGGCTTGAGTTTGATTTAGTTTTTTGTTTTTTGTTTTTCCTAAGTTCTGCTCAATTGTTCTGCCTTTGTCTTCTCTGTAACAGCTAAAATGAATGGTTAACAACATAACTCTACACTTTACCGTGTTTCCTTCAGAAAACGTCTAAAACTCTCTAAGCCCGTTTTCTTATTTATCTTTAAAGAAAACATAAGGTTGCAATGAGGACTAAATAAATGCACATTAAACACTATGCATGCCACAAAGTGCACAATAATTTGGATGCCTTTGTTTCTGTTGTGGTGGTAGTGACAGTGGTGGATCTTAAGTTAAATCTTCTCACCACTCACACATGCACACATGTGGTAACTATGTAAGAATGGTGGACGTGCTAATTAGTTTAATTGTGGTGATCATTTCATGATACACATATATATCAAAACATCCAGTGTTACACTTTAAACACATACAATTTTTATGTCAATGATACCTCAATAAAGCTGTTGAAGTTATTTGTACATTTTGGATGACAGTCTTTTATCAGGTATCATTTCTCCCTCTCTCTGACTTGTCTTCTCATTCTCTTTATAGTATCTTCTGTGGAACAGAAATTTTTAATTTTAAAGAAGCTCAGGTTTAATTCTTTCATGATTGCATCTTGGTTTTGTGATAGATTACATTAATTGATTTCCAAATGTTGAAACAAGCTTGAATACTTGGGCTAAATCCCATTTGGTCTTGATGTAGAGGTCTTTTATACATAGTTGGATTTGATTTGCTAATATTTTGATGAGAATTTTTGAAGCTATACTCTTGCGTGAAATTGGTTTTTAGTTTTCCTTTATTTCAGGGAAACGCTGGCCTCACAGAATGAATTAGGGAGTATTCCCTTTGCTTCTATCTTCTGAGACATACTGTAGGATTTATTTTAACTTTTATTTTAGGTTCAGGAGTTCAGATGGTTGCAGGTGTGCTGCATTATTTCTGGGCTATATATTCTGTTCCAGTGGTCAATGCATCTGTTTTTGTACCAGTACCACGCTGTTTTGGTTACTGTAGTCTTACAGTATAGTTTGAAGTCAGATAATGTGATGCCTCCAGCTTTGTTCTTTTTGCTTAGGATTGTCTTGGCTATTCGAGCTCCTTTTATTGTTACATATGAACTGATATAAATTATTTCTTAAGCGTTTGATAAAAAACCACCAGTGTACCAATTTAGGCCTGGTGCTTTCTGTTTTAGAAGTTTATTAATTATTGATTCAATTTCTTTAGAAGATATAGGCCTATTCAGTTTATCTATCTCTTCTTAAGTGAGTTTTGGCAGATTGTGTCTTTCAAAGAATTGATTCATTTCATCTGGGTTATCAAATTTTTGGACATAGAGTTAGTTCTTCATAGTTTCCTTTGATTATCATTTTAATGTTCATAAGATTTGCAGTGATATCTCCTATTTTATTTCTAATATTAGTAATTTGTGTCCTCTCTCTTATTTTAATAAAAGCCTAACAAGACACTAATAAATTACATTAATCTAGGTGCGCACCACCACGCCCAGCTTTTGTGTGTGTGTGCGCGTGTGTGTGTATTCAGTAGAGATGCAAATTCACCATGTTGGCCAGGCTGGTCTCGAACTCCTGGGCTCAAGTGACCTGCCTTCCTTGGCCTCCCAAAGTGTTAGGATTCCAGATGTGAGCCACCATGCCCAGCCTTCCATCCATTTACTTCTAATTTATATGTGTCTGCTTAAATTTCAGTGGGTTTCTGGTAGACAACATACATTTGAGTCTTGTTTTTTCAGCTGCTATGATAATCTCTCTTTTTTAATTGGTTTTAAATTTAGACCATTGCTATTTAAAGTGATTACTGATATAGTTACATTAATATATATATTTGTTACTCTCTTCTATTTTACCTTTCTTTTTTGTTCCTATTTTGTCTTCTACTCTCTTACTGCTTTTTGTGGTTTTAATTGAATTTCATATGATTTGGTTTCCATGCTTAGCTGATCAGTTATATTTCTCGTTTTTTAAAAAAAATTTTTGGTGGTGTCCCTGGAATATACACTTACAACGAATCCATCCCCACTTTCAAATAAAACTATAGCACTTCATAGATAAAGCACCTCACGATAACAAAATAATTCTAATTCTTTCTTCCAGCCCTTTGTATCACTGCTGTCATTTATACATAAACATATATATTTTAAAACTTCATACATCTATTATCTAATACATTGATTAAGCATAATAAAATATATTTTGCTACTGGAATTTTGAAAACTTCTTATATGTTACATCAGTTAAGAATAATAAATGTTTTATTTTGCTTTCACTTATTCCTTCTCCTATGCTCTTCCTTTCTTTATGTAGATCTGAGTTTTGATCTTATATAATTTTCTTTTCTTCAGAAAATTTCTTGTAATATTACTTACAAGGCAGGTTTACTGGCAACAATTTTTTTCAATTTTTGATTTTTGGATAAAGTATTTCTCCTTCAGTTTTGAAGGATAATTACACAGAGTATAAAATTTTATGTTGTTTTTCTCCCAGTACTGTAAATATTTTGCGTGCTCTCTTTTTGCTTATATGATTTCTGAGGAGAAGTCAGATAGAACTTTTATCTTTGCTCCTCTATAGGTAAGCTATTTTTCTCTGATTCCTTTCACAATTTTTCTGTGCCCTTGATTTTCTGAAGTTTCAATATGATACGCCTTAGTATATATGTTTTCACATTTATTCTGTTTGGTGTTCTCCAAGCTTCCTGGGGGTGTGGTTTGTTACATGACATTAAACTGGGAAAATTAACAGTCATCATTGTTTCAAAGATGCCTTTCTTTTGCCCATTTTTCTCCTTCCAATATTTTCATTATGCTTAAGTTGTACCTTTTGTAGTTGTCCCACGCTTCTTGGATAGTCTATTCTGGGTTTTTCAGTCCTTTTTTACCCTCTTTCTTTTAGTTTTAGATTTTATTGAGATATCTTCAAGTTCAAAGATTATTTTCTCAGCCATGTTCAGTCTACTAATGAGTCCATCAAAGGCATTCTTCTTTTCCTTTATATTGCCCATCTGTTCCGGCATGCTGTGCACTTCGTTTATTAGAACCCTTATCCTATTAATTGTAGTTGTATTAAATTCCTGAGCTGACAATTCCAACATCTCTGTCATATCTGAATTTGGTTCTTATGCTTGTTCTGTCTGTTCAAACTGTGGTTTATATCTTTTAGTATGCCGTGTAATTTTTTTCTTGATAGTCAGATGTGATGAACTAGGTAAAAGGAACCTGATTCTTGTTACAATGGAGGTTTCTGCTTGTAAGCCTCTGCTCTAATAAGCTGTGAGTCTTTGTGTTCAACAGTCTTTTTCTGACTTTGAGGCAGAAATTTTCCTTGTGACATCACCTCTCTGACAGATCTGAGATGAGGTGCTTGTTTTTCAGATTGCTCAAATTTTACTTGTTGTTAGGATGAAGTGATAACTTTCAAGCTCCTCATATGCCATATTGAACACTGAAACTCCATTGACTACTTTATTTTACAAGGCACTGAAAAACTCCAAGTGCATTCATACAGAATAAAACTACAGGGCCCCTACTATAACTAGCAGAGACATGTTTTAACAATCTGTGAGATTAAAAGGAAAACAAAACAATTTCTTTTCTCTAAAATTCCTTTTATATTAAATTTGGAGAGCAACTTAGTTCTACTTTTCCTCACTTCTCTCACGTAAGTCTTTTCTTTCATAAACAAAAATCCCATTGAGATGTTGATTCCTACAAGAGCATAGAGTTCTGCTAAGGGAAATATTACTGTTGGTATGAGGAAATCAGTATAGGAAGCATTTTAAAAAGCAAATTTGTGTTCCCACTCTGACCAGAAAGAAAACAAATTCCACGCTGGTCCTAATTACAAATGTCATAAAAGTCTAACTTTTGAGTAAGTTTTGTTGGGATGAATGTTGTACTTGTCTTCTTGTAAGAGTATTTCCTGACATGTTAAGTTTTTCAATGAAGAAACTATTGAATGAAGTATTTAAAATAGTAAAATTTAAACAATATTTAAGAGTGTGTGATGAAATATAGAACCTTCATTTGCACGAGTATATTGGAATGCCTTTTCTTCTTAGTCCTTGAGGATAATAGGATATAAAACACAACTCTCAAAATTGTATGTAACACATACATGAGGGAACCATCAAGAACACAACAAAGTTCACTTATGGAAGAACTGAGAAAGAAGGGAATTTGTCCAGCTAGTGATGAAAAAAATGTCTAAATATGTCTAAATAAAATGACTAAATTATGCATAAGACTGACTCTCAGAAGTGCAGTAAATTACGCTATCAATATTTGCTGGTTAACCTCCAACTTTAAAGAGCCATAAACTACTTGCACATTTATCAGTTGTGGGTTGTTAGTCAAATCTGCTGTGACCACAAAGTTACACCTCCAAGAGTATCAAATGAGAGTCAAGTAAAATTTTTATAAAATGCTCTGACATATATCAAAAGCAACCATTATTTTGTCTCTTCCTAGATGCAGCTCCATAGGTCACCTTGTTTTCCACCTGAGTATGTTTTTTGGGTTCAGAGGAATGAATCCCCTGTACATCCTCACTGGAGGTTTATTTACAATATACAACCCAGACACACCAGGTAGAGCATACTAAAAGGTTTTCTTAGGTAAGAAATCGGTATATAGTCGCCCCAGAAGGCCCTCATTTATCTTCCAGCTAGTAAATTCCATCAGTATGTTTAAAGGAGGTCAAAGCTGCCTGGGATGTCCCTAAGGAGGATAAAACAGAGTTGCAAACCCCCTACTAACCCTCTTCTCCCCGTACAAATAGAGCTTCCATAAATATTGCAACATTTATGATGGTGGTAAATGATATATTCTTTAAAAGGCAAAATCATGAATTCCATACAAATATAAAAATAACACACACCAAAGGCACATATAACTTATTAATGAATTAATAAACCAGCAAAACGTGTGTTTGGTTCAAAGGAAAATTCAAATACACCATATATAGGAAAACAGAAAGGCTGAAACAAATTAATAAGTAAATGTAAAACTGGTCAGCATCAGAGGGCAATAGTAAGTTGCATTCCAGAAGATTAAATACACTAACCTTTCTAGGAAAAAAATACTAATGTACAGCATTACATTTCCTATACCCTCTAGAATTATAAAATAGCCCAAAACCAATAAATTAGAAAACCCAAAAGGATGAACTAGACAGAAAACCCAGTAATCTTTTGTGTGGGTGTATATGCATTTTTAAATGTCATACAGTTTTTCCTGATAGTGGACAATTTTGTCAGGCATTTACCTAGAAGTGCATTTGCTGGATCAAGAATATTCATATATTCTAATTTAATCAATATTAGCAGATATTTCCCCAAGTGATTGTGCCAATTTACACATTCATAAACCACGTAAAGTTCTTTTTATACTTGTAAAAATTAGGAAATCCTGAGCCTCGATTTAGATCTACCAAGAGTTAATCTTTATATCATCCCCTTTACAGTTTTCACACATCTGAAGTCTTTGGAGCTATTATCTGTGATGTAATAAAGAATATCTCTGGTCTTCGTCTCTGGTTCCAGGCACAGAGCTTCTAAACCCTTATAACTGATTGAGTGACTGGAGTCTCTTTTTTATACAAATGAGGTGACTCATGGGAGACCTGTAAATAGCACCAGGATGGGGGCTGGTCTTCGGGCTAGCATGACCTCCAGGGAGGGGATTAGGGCTGGGGGCTGAGTTCTATCACATGACCAATGATACAATAAGCAAGCCTTCTTAACACAACCCCAATAAAATCTCTGGACTCAAAGCTCAGTAGAGCTTCCTGATGGGTAAACACACTGATGTGCTAAGAGGGCCGCACACCCTAACTCTATGCGGAAAAAACATGGAAGGTATGTTTTTTCACTCCCAGACCATGTTCTGTATGCATCCTTTGTAATAAAACTGTAATCATAACTATAACATTTTCTATGAGTTCCCTAAGTCATTCTAGCAAGTTATTGAACCTGAGGGGTAATCATAGGAACCTGTACATTGGTAGTCAGCTGGTAAGAAGAATGGGTTGTCTGAGGGCACCACTTGTGGCTGGTATCTGAAGTAAGAGAAGTCTTATGGAAGACCAGGCCCTTAAACCTGGGGAGTCTGACACTAACTCTAAGTAGTTAGTGCCAGCCTTAAATTTCAGTACACCCGGGTGGTATTTTACCAGTTGAGATTGAAACAAAACACTAATGACATGAAGAGTAAATTCTACTATTAATCTGGAATTTTAATACACAGAAATATGAAGCTGAAAAGCTAAAGATAAGGAAGAGAGATATAAATTAAATCATCTGGGCTTCCATGCAAAGAAATCAATGTAAGCATGGCAAAAGCATCGGGGAGACCAAAGTCAGGAGGGGCCACACAGAGTCATAAAGAGGAAGACAAACATCTTTGTTTCTCTTTTTGTGAATTTATAGGAGACTGAAATAAGTTTAACTGTTCTTCAGAAAAAACGATATAAAAATAGCTTTCAACTGACAAGCTGAAGGAGTAATGAATTATTAAAACAAAGAGCAACCAAATTAAGCAAAAAGTGTTACATACAGTACAAGTCAGAAATGACTAAATTCATATTATATTAAATTCTGTTCATTAATCATTGTAGACTACTAGTCTAGAACACTCAATTTTATCATTTTACAACATAACTATCACTCACCAAAATTAATCTACAGAAAATTAATAAAAATAATTAGTAGAAGATAAATAATATAAACAGAAACTCATGGGTACACACACACAGAGAAAAGAAAATTAGGCAATTGTGGAATACAACATTGTTCACTGGCTCCCAAAACTTTCTAAAAATTAATGTTAAGATGTTTATTGCTAGGAATTAGAGTAAGAGAATGTATCTTATTTATGTGTGTTCTTCTAAGTCACTGAGAGAAATCTCTGAGGTAAATTTAGTTTTAAACGTACTGTAAATTTTCTTATAAAATATTTTCTACCTTTTTACTAGCAGTCTCTTACTTTGATCTTGGTTTCATATCAAAATCATATTCAAGTTTCTTATAGAAAGCCTCTTAGAACCTCCTTGGGTGTAAGCAGACGTAAATAAACAATGAATGAACAAATTTCAGAATAATGATTAATTGTTCTTCGTAAGAACATAAAAAGCAGTCTCTAAAGGCAGAAACAAATGAAGTAGGAAGGAGACAAAAAAAATAGCTGAAAAGTTAGCAGCAATGTGTCAAATACACAAAATGTGTTGTTAAGACATGAAATGGTCACTGTGTCTTGATTTTTTCCTATAAATTCAGAGCCAAAAGAATGCATCCTGCTCAGTGGCAATTTCTCCTGCCCCTTGGCAATTTCTGCTGCCTTTTTTGGACATGACAAGCATTGTCTGATCTGATCATAAGCCAGTGTCATACTGGCCAAGCAGTAAAGTCTATTTTTTTTTTGTTCCCATTGAAAAACATTGTTATCAAATGAAGCCTTATTATATTCCTAACCATGAAATGCTTAACATATCATATCTTCTTGTAAAACATACATATAGAACTTAAAATGCCTGAAATTAAATATTTAGCAAAACTCTGCTTTAAAAGTACTGTTAACAAAAAATTAACATATAATCTAGTGTCATTTCTCAACTCTTCCAGGAAAGCATCTTCCTGCCTCTCCATCTTCAACACGTAGAACAAAGCTTGCAATGTACCAAGTACATAAAATTTATTTGGTGAACAAGTAAACGCACTCGTTCTAATGCATTCCATCTAGTTCTTGAGTAAATCATCCTGGAAGCATAAATTCTATGAGCATGGGCCAATCACAGTGGGGCTTGACATCTTCTGTTCATCTGGACAGATTCTAGAAAGTCCTGACTAAACAATGGGAATCTTGTGTATAGGAGGGCTATATATTACCATAGAAAATGACATCCATCTGCTAGCACAGTAATTTTCAGTTTTAAAGTAAGTCAAGGCAAACTGATCATCCAGCTGGTGGTCCACAAAACGGACAATGGCTTCTCCAACAGGATTAATTAACTGGAGTAAAAAGGAGGAGAGTAGGTAGAGCAGCAATTTGAAGTGTGATTTGCATTTCATTATTTCACACCATGAGGAGGGTTCCAGTCTGTAATTCATAAGGGTTTATTTAACTTGTGAGGCTTAAATCCAACAGAGAAAAATTTATAAATATTTCATCTCAGGGGAATTAGATTAACCCAAGAAGAAAAAAAAAAAAATCTTAAGAAATTGATATTAGGCATTCACCAGTAAGTATTCACATACAAAGTAGTATCTTGTAATATCAGAATGACACTTTAACCTTCATTTCCTAGATTTACATAATTTTGGAAAACTAGAATTCAGATAGAACTCTGTTGGACTTGGGATATTTGGCTAAAACATGTGGTTTTAATCCTTGTTCACAGAGGAAGAGTTGAGAAGTTTTGACCAATGAAATGCAGAGGAGAAAGTAGTGCTACAGGGAAACTGATTTAACAGTAAGCAGATGAATTGAGAGATGTAGAACAAAGAGAGACAATTGACATTCATCACATATGGCTACTAAACTTTCCTAGATCATTCATTGTTTTACTGTAAACTTTTTAACTTCTGGAGTTACACTATTTACTTCTTCTGTGTACAGTGTGGTTTAACACTGTAATTTTAATAAGCAAATTTATGTTTATTATCAGGCAGCTATATTGTTTCTGAAAAATTAAAGAAATTTAAATAATCCATATAAATCTGATTGTTTGAAGATTGTGGCCAACTTTTAACAACTTTAATATTAAACTCAAAAAAGAGGAGCCTCTGTTTTACTTTCTATTTCCATAGTTTTTGGGGGGAATAGGTAGTATTTGGTTGCATGATTAAGTTCTTTAGAGGTGATTTGTGAGATTTTGGTGCACCCATCACCCAAGCAGCATACACTGAATCCAGTTTGTAGTCTTTTATCCCTCACCCACTTCCCACCCTTTCCCCCACAAAGTCCCCAAAGTCCACTGTATCATGTTTATGTCTTTGCACAAGAGGAGCCTCTTTATATTGTAATTTGCATCAGGAAAAGCTTAACGGGGAAGAAAGAATTTTTTCAAATCTACTGCAATAAAGGAGAGAGGCCACAATTTGGTCTGAGCTCAACTCCACTGAAACAAAGCGTGAGAGAAATTTTAAGTTCTGCGATGAGAGAGAACGCATCGGTTAAATGTGTTTTCTAGCTGACTCTACCCATAGAAACATAAATTTTCTGCTCTCTTTGTGACGAAAGGGTAGTTTTACAATAGGAACAAGGCAGTCACCAAAGTTAGGCTTCTACCCTTCCATAGAAACCAGGAGATGGGGTGGTATCTCCCTTGATACTTACAAACAAAGAGTTTGGTTGTAAAAACTACTAAGAGGTTTTTTGTTTGTTTGTTTGTTTTAAATCACATCTCAAAGGGGCAGAGAAAATTTACAATTATGTTTTCTAGAGTAAATGCTATACAAAAATGGAGACCAGGACCCTAGAGTCAGGAAGAAACCTATGTAAAGTGTAGTCAAGCTGAGGGTAATTGTAATACATTTAAGTCTCTTGGCCAATGTATTTAAGTCTCTTAAAACATACTGAAGCAATCATAAAGAAAGAAGAGTTCTTCAGAAAAACATAATCAATAAGATTCTATATCTATATCAATCTTGTTGATATAAATCTATATATAGATATAGATCTACATATCATTATATGATATCAACATATATAGGTCTAGATATATTTATATAGATTTGGGTAAAAATAGAGGGTGAGGGAGATTTACTTAATGGAACTGGTGCATACAGGTGTGTGGGCTGGCAAGTCTGAAATTTGCAAGGAAGGCTGTCAGGCTGGAAACCCAGGGAAGAGTTGATAATGCAGGTAGAATCTGAAGGGAGTCTGCCGGCACAATTCCCTGTTGTTCCTCAAAGGTCCTCAGTCTTAAGACCTTCAACTAATCTGATAAGGCCCACCTCCATAAGGAGAGTATACTGCTTTACTCAAAATTACTGAATTTAGGGTTAATTTTATCTAAAAAATACCTTCCCAGCAACATCTAGACTGCTGTTTGAATAGACAGCTGCATACCATGGCCTACCCAAGTTGACACATGAAGTTAACCACGATAGGCAGTGAGCCTGGGAGATAAAAGAACCCTGTAAAGGGCTTTATGAAATTCTGATAATGTCTTTCAGGAAAGTGACTATCTCTGAGAAACATTCCTATACCACTGTTATTAAATAAACTAGTTACCTAATGGGGGAAAATCAGAAACTTGACATAAAGGTTCTTGTAAATTTTTATAGTTTCAGAGAAATGGAAACAATCATAATTTTTTCTTATCTGTATAATAAAATCTGTTTTGAAATATGCGAATATCAGAAGAGAACCCTGAGGCAAACAAGATGCTGCTTTTTAAAAAAAATGATCCAATTTGGAAGCAGGAAACTATGCTTTCCATGGCCATACAGGTAGGGAGATTCTGACCTTCTGATGATAACTGCATTATTTCTGTAACTGCAGGGGACCCAGAACACGATCTCAGAGGTAAAGAGATTTGCAATTTACATTTGCACTGTGATATAGCAAAAATGAAAGGTGGAAACATAGCTTTTCTTAGAGTAGTCTACATGGGAAAACTACAACCCATGATAAAAATTAGATGTAGTTAGCCTTAGAAATGATAACTTTAGATATTGTGTAGTGCTGAGTACTTTGAGAGAGTAGGAGATAGGAGAATAAAATAGAAAGATGCATTCAAGCACTAAATAGAGACGTTAAGAAAGCTTGCAGCAGATGAAGTTATTATTCACCTGATGTGTTGCTATCTCTCAGATCATTTGATATACACCTTAAAATGCAAATTGCTTCTTTCTAGATATTGGCTTTTTTCTCTCTCTCTATTCAGTAACTGAAGATACTTTCAGCTGTACACCTCGGGCCCCATTTGCCAACTTCCTAAGTCCTCTACAGGTAAAGTTATTTTAATGCATTCCCATAGGTTCCTCCTCTTTTGGAGTCTTTATTATTCTGCACTAGTCAGCTCTCAAGAATCTACTAATATAATGGTAACCTCCAAATTGAGGAAATTAGCTAATGTAGGACACAGATTTATGGAAACATATTTTTTAGCTACTTAATCATTTCTCAAAAATCAACAATCTGCATAATAGCACTGAATAATTAACTTAGTTGTCAGAGCCCAAACCCTAGTCTTCTTTTTCATACTCCACTCCTACCTATTTTAAACTTGTATTTAATACTAAATCTTGCTTTCACAAATTCTGCATTCCTTTTTTATACTCTACTCAGAGTACTAAATATTTAGTTTTTTGAGTTTATTATATTATTAAAATAGTAACAGAGAGAAAAGATTTCCAAAGGGAGAGTTTATTCAGGAATAGCAGACAATTGCAATCTGGGATACACATGCCACGGTGAACCATGGGCACATTTAAAGAGGCTAGGATGCAGGGAAGCTTTTAAAGACAAAAAGGAGAAATCCATGCAAGTTTCTGTGAAACAAAAACCATTGGTTCTTTTCAAGAGTTGACATTAGCTCATTGGCAGAGACAGTCGTTGTTAGGTAAGCATCCTCGTGCAAGTGGCTTATCTGGAATACTACATTTTTAAGGAGTTCCTTGCATAATTCCCATCCTAGGCATATAGGCTGGAAGCTCTTGTAAGTCCAATTATAGGCATATGAGCATGAAGTCTCCTTTTTCATGACCCCCCAGCTCCATTTCTTTAGGGCTTCACATAAGTGACTCCATTTTGATATTAGTAACTTGTACAAAAAATGCCTACTTTTTATATTGCTAAGATCTTATCAATGGTATGTCATTTCAGAGACTTAACGACAATCCCCCAAAAAAAACTATCACATGAAAATAAATTGTAGGTTTAAACCTGATTTTAAAGCCATAAAACCCAGAGAATTTGTTTTGGAATGTATAGCTTACAGTGAAAATCAGGAAACTGCACATTAACATGAGTGGTGCAAGGTCAGGCATAACCAAGTCCATGAACATCTGTTTCTTTCCACAAGGTCGGACCTGTATCAGTGCTATTTCATTCATAAAAGCCATAAACTACATGGAATTCCCAAGGAGGCAATTCTTAGTACCATCCATTCACTTGGTTGCCAGAGCTGTGGGCAAACAGGCTCTGCTCAAGAATCATGTAGCTGGGGAGTCACAGGATTTGCAAATTCCTCAGTTGCTCCTATAGACATTACTATTGTCAATATCTAAGGTTTGTCTTTGAGATATTTTTCAGACTTTTGCATTCTGGTGACCAACTGACTTACTCAGATTCCTAACTCCTACCAAGGAACTGGCTTGATCGGTTCTGTGACTCTCACCCAGAAGCTGACTCACTGCACAAAGACAGATTGGGCATTCCTGTGATTTCATCCCCAACTAAGTAGCAGCACCCATTCCCCAGCCCTCTGCCCACCAAACTATCCTTAATAACCCTGCCACCCCAGGAGCTTTCAGGGAGGCAGACTTGAGAAACGTCTCCTGTCCTTCCCCTTGAATGGCCCTGTGATAGTTAAACTCTTTCTTTGCTGCAATACCTGCTATTCTCAGTACATTGGCTTTTCTGGGCAATAGCTCTCTGGGAGGATTAACTCATTGCACTGTTATATTTCTAGGTTTTTGTTATTACCTTCATGCTTTGTAAATATCTTTATTATATATATGTAATATGTTCTGTATATTTATACACATATGTGTATATGCATATGGTGTGTGTGTATATACACATAAGCTATTACCAACCCCTTCAGATTACTTTCTTCAGCTGTTGTTTATGTAACTTTTGGATTGAATTGCTTTTGAAATAGATACTCTCCAACTAAATTTTGTTGGGAATAAACACATTTGACAATATTACATTATATTACTTCTGCAAGATCAATCTGCTAGAAATCTTTCTTAAATTATAATTATATAAAAGGAAAATATTCCCTTACAACAGCATTTGTCCAGGATATATTAAATGAAAGCACTATCATTAACATTATTCTAACCAGCTAGCTTTGTTGAACAATCAGGCTTTGAGTGACTTGCTGTAAAACAATAAGAATATAAATTTAGTCTCTGCCCCCATTTCCTGGCACAAAGGGTGTTGGAATCTCTGCAGTGATGTGTCTTTTCGTCTGGAAGTGAGATGACTGAGGCTGCTAGATAGCCTCTGGATGACTGCTGGCAGCCAGGGGAATGTGAATAGAGGGTTGTAACTTTCACTGAAGGTTGAATTGATCATCAATGGTCAATGATGTAATTTATCATGTCTATGCAATGAAGCCTCCTTAAAAATCCAAAGGATGGGATTGGCAGAGCTTCTAGGCTGCTGAACATGACCACTGCCAGGAGGGTGGCCCACCCCAACTTCAGGAGGACAGACGCTCCTGCTCTCAGGATCCTTCTGAACCTCCTCTTATCAACATTTCTCCATCTGGATATTCATTTATATATTTTCAAATATCCTTTGTAATAAATTGGCAATAGTAAATAATATGTTTCCCTGAGTTCAGTGAGCCATTCTAGCAAATGATTGAACCCAAGAAGGGGGTTACAAGAACTTCTAATTTATAGCTGCCAGGTCAGATGTACTGGAAGCCTTGTGGGACTAAAACCTTAGCCTATGGGATCTGGCACAAATTCCAGATAAGCAGTGTCACAACTGAATTGAATTATAGGACACCGAGCTCGTGTGGGGGAACTGGTTAGTGTGGAAGAAACGTACACACATACATCCAGTCACACAAGTGTCCTGTGTTGTGTGTTGAGAATATAGTAGGTGAAAAAAGCTTGTTCGTTTTCTCCTACTATACACTCCCCCCTCCCACCATGTGCTAGACTGCCATTGAACCAAATGAAGACTCTTTTCTCACCAAGAAAAAATGTCATTAGTTTTAACTAATCATACACAGAACTATCGCTGCATCCTTCCTATCCCGAGAACTAGCTTTCAATCCTGAATCAGAATGCCCACCATGAAATGCTTTTTTTAACAGCTGAAACCCATGACATTCCCTCTCCTCTAACTACTCAGTGAAATTCTTCACGGGTATGTTCTTAAGGGTGGCATATAAATGAACCCAGATCTAAGAAAAAAAGTTTTGTTTTATACCAGCTTCAGTTGCTTTTGTGGTACCTTTGAAATCTGTGTTTAGGATACTAATTTAATTCCTTATTCATTTGGACCTGAAAATAAACTAATCAGAATAAAGCTGACTTAATCTTAAATGTTTTATCAAGTATTAACTCCTCTGATTATGAAATTGTTATCGTCATCTTTCTTTTACAATTTCTTAGAATAACTGTCCCATCTTTGATATTTTACGTCATAACAAATTCAAAACAGGATTTTCCCTTTATTTATCTTCCTTTTACTTTTGTGCTCATGACTGTAATATCTGTATTCTTCAGACAAGGCTTGTTTTGTGTTTTGCCATTGTTCTTTGAGTTTTTAAAAAATCCTTTGACAAAACCTTTGTTTCATCCTCCACTGCATAGTGTACGTATCATGAATGTATCCAACTGAGCTTGATTACATGAAACAAAGCCTCTAGAACTTGGGAAGTACTTTCTTTTCTACTTACCCCACTCAAAAAAAAAAGAAAGAAAGAAAGAAAAGAAATTGGAATAATTTTTTTTATGGACTTACTGTGGGCTTGCTGAGGACTGTGTGAGAATGTGGTAAATAAACCAAGGATTTAAGTGAAATTTTCTTGGCTGGTAATCCATCCTCTATCCAAATTGGTTGAACACTACAACCATCATTGTTTCCATTTCATTTACTGCCCACAAAAAAGAATTCACTTGAATTCAAAGGCTACATGTAGCTCAGAATATTCGCAGTGTAATTCTGCTGGGTTGTAAGACTGATGTCTCCACTTTTTTTGTATTCATATTTTATTAGAGAACATTTACACAAGAATCTAAAAAAGTAAAGAAAGTTGTTCAGAATTCCATTACAACTTATTTTCACATTTCTTGCCACTCCAACTTCACATGTTAATTTTATACCACTATCACTAATACTTTTTATATGGGTATGTTAGCATAAGCATTTCTGCTATTACCATATTCATTTTATAACAGTATTTTGTGGATACCTAATATTACATACACCTGATTTAGTTTTCTTAATCAATCTTTTCTTATGGGAAATTAAAGTTGCTTCTACTTAAATGATTAAAACTAACCTGCAGTTCAATAGTTAGGCAAATAGATTTTTCTCCATTGTCATTTTTTTTATAACAAAAGCATTTTATAATACGTAGTGGCATTTCTGGGTCAAACGCTGTATGCTTTTTAAATGACTTTTGTTAACCATGTGTGTGTATTCACACATATGTGTGTATATATATATTTCTTTACATAATATACACATATATTTCCGAATGATTTGAATATAAGTCATAGACATCACATCCCTTTTTCTACAATAAATTCAGTAACTATTTTCTAAGAATTTGCATTTTCTCTTATGTAATTGCAGTATAATTATCAAAATTAGACTACATAACAACTATACAATAGTATTATTTATTCTATAGCCCATACTCAAATTTTACCTATTGTCTTAATAATGTCTATCATCATAAATTTTTAGTCACAGTCCAAACCAGAATCACATTTGTCATGTATCTTTATTCTCCTTTAATATAAAACAATTTTCAGACTTTTTTTTGTTTTCCATGACCTCAAGACTTTTGAAGCGCATAAGCCAATTATTTTGTAAAATTTCCTTCAACTTATATTTGCCTTGTGTTTCCTCATGACTAGATGCAGGTTATGCATTTTTACTAGGAAAACTGTATACGTGATGCTGTGCTCACTGGACAGCATTATTTTAGGAGACATAAAACATCAGTTTGTTTCTTTACTAATGATGTGAAGTTGATCTCTTCATTAGGTATTGTATACAACGTTTCTTCCCTATGAAGTTACTATTTTTTGTGTGTGTGATTAATAAGTATTTGAAGGAGATACTTTGAAATTATGTAAATATTTTGTTCCTCATTAAAACTTTACCCACTATTATAGCAGCTATTAATGATCCTTGCCTGAATCAATCATTATATGATGGTTATAGGAAGGTGATTTTATAAGAAATCATTAGTTCTGCATTTCCTAGTTTGGTCCTCTGCCACACGTAACAGCCATCTCTTTTCCACCATTAATTTATGTATATCAGTACAGATTCATATTTGCGTATTTTATTCCATAAATATTCTGTTACTCTTATTATTCTGACGCCCAGATTGTCACCGATTTTGCCAGAAGGAGCCCCTTCAAGCTGACATCTGACATGATCTCATAATATTTTAAGTACTCCCGTCGTTGTGGGCACAAGACATTCCAGGCTTAGCTTCCACTTTTCCTACCCCAACATGGAAATCAGCCATTTCTCCAAGAATCTCCGATTCCTTTAGTGGGTCATGGTTTATGGAAACCAAGGTCCAGGCACTAGATATGCTCATCACAGGATGTTGCTGCTTCTAGCTCTTATCTTGGATTAGAATCCAAGAACTATACATATGAATATAAGTAGCAAATACATTGATCTATCATCCATATGTTAAAAGACACGAGTCCTTACCAATTTCTCATGTTTTAATCTCAACATGACTGGTTATAATGTTTTCTTTCCACTTACTAAGAATTAAATTACAAGGCTGGGCGTGGTGGTTCACGCTTGTAATCCCAGCACTTTCAGAGGCCGAGGCGGGTGGCTCAGGAGGTCTGGAGATCGAGACCATCCTGGCTAACATGGTGCAACCCCGTCTCTACTAAAAATACAAAAATTAGCCGGGCGAGGTGGCGGGCACCTGTAGTCCCAGCTACTCGTGAGGCTGAGGCAGAAGGATGGCATGAACCTGGGAGGCAGAGCTTGCAGTGAGCCGAGATTGAGCCAGTGCACTCCAGCCTGGGCGACAGAGCGAAATTCTGACTCAAAAAAAAAGAATTAAACTATAATTTCTATCCATTGTTGGCATGCTCTAATTAATTAATTACTTAGTCTGTATTTATTTTTCAATATGCAAAATCATCACACACCCAGAAAAATACCTGTTTCCAAAACTCCAGGGTACCTTCTTGTCATACTTTATTTAATAAGTTTCTTTACAACTTGTTGCAATATTTATATCTACTTCTAAGCATGACAAATTCCTGTTTAATATGACAGTATTTAAAATCCCACTTGTTTTCATAATATATTCCTTTACATTTTAATGTGTAAAAGATTTATATGTTTCACTGGAAACTGAATCACAGATTAATAATAGGAAGTTTGCAGCATAAAGGTGAAATTATTATGAATACAAAACATAATAAAAGAAATTGGCTTTCAGAATGGTGGGGCCCAACACTCTCTAACAAAGCAATCATTGAACTGGAGGAAATTATTAAAAACCCCTTAAGGTATCTGGAAATTGTCCTAAAGTTATATGAGAATGAAGAAAGAGCTGCTCAAGAAAATCTACTAAATAGTGGTAAGAACAGTGAAAACCTATGGCATTTAAGCCACAACCTACTCACTCCCCAGTCCCTAAGTTCAGTGTGATGGAACTTTTACTGTGTGTCCTGTAGCTGGAAATACAGTCTCTTCTTTCTCAGCTCACAAGTTAGGACTGCAGCTCATCCCTAAAGAGGTAGGTCATTAACATTTCTCATTTCCTTTAGGTCTTTGTTGCCCAAGCTCTACTCTTGAAGGCGTGGATGACAGGGAAGCCCCCCTTCTCCTGCATAGAATAGGAGCTCTACTCCAAGCACAGGAGACCAAGAATGCTTGGCACTAATTGTCCTAGCTCTGGCTTACTCTTGAGAGAGACAGAAGTTGTGTGCTAGAGAAGAAAGCCATGAAGCCTAGATGCTGCCAACCTCCCAGCACCTGCTTTCAGAACAAGGTGCCACATTGGAAGCAGTATTGACACATCCATTCATTCTGTAGCCAGGAGGAGCTCTTGCCTGATAGGATGGACTTTGCAGAAGAATATGGAAAAGTCTATGCCTAAGGACACTGTCAAAACAACAGAGATTCTGGTGGAGAATGATTAAGGGGCAGTACACAGCTCCATGATAATTGTAGTAACAAATAAAAGGGCAGAGCACCTGGATGTTTAACAGAGAGAACCAAGGAAAGAGAAAGCCAGTAAGAGCCATCCTGGATTCTCAGTCTTCCCCGGGGGTTGGGAAAGCTGTATACAGTGCTAAGATGCACCCACTTAGGAGTAATGATAACACAGGGTGACACACACTTAAAATCATTCAACAAGTCATGTGGAGATCCAGCCACAAAGGGCAGAAGTCTCACTGTCACTAGGTGATTAAGCATAACTTCTGACCCAAACCCTGGGCAAATAAGGAGCAACTATGACTCAGATGAAACTCAAAGGAAACTGGGCTTTAAAATAAAATCAGAACAATCTCTGGCAGTCTGAAATGCTGTGTGCATGCCCAAAGCTATATCCCTGTAAGAGGGATTGCAGGGGAAATGCCAAGCTATGAGTCCCTGGCTGAACATGGGGGCAAGAACCTAAACTTTATGAACCGTAATCACAGCCTCCAAGCCTCGATCTCATCAAATGGTAAAGGCCAAAGTCTAGTGAGCTAAGAGGGCTGAAGCACAACATCTGACCAAAATGCAGCTTATGCTGACCCAGGGTAATGCCCACACAGCACCAGACATGGTGCAGAGACATCTGTCTATCCACATACAAAGTAATGAGGTTGGGCCCTTAACTCATACCTTAAACAAAATTAACTCAAAATAAATTATGAAACAAGCACACGAGTTACAAGTGTTAAAAATTCAGAAGAAAACATAGGAGTAAATCTTTGTGGCCTTGGGTTATGGAGTAGTTCCTCAGATATGACACAAAAACCACAAGTGACAAAAGAAGAGATAAATAAATGATCCCATCAAAATTAAAAACGTGCTACAAATGATACCATCAAAAAAGTGAAAATATAGTCCATAGAATAGGAAAAAATATTTGCAAATTATATTTCTGATAAAAAAGTGTGTATATATACACAGATACAAATACACACACAACTACTTGTATATATTTACGTCCTTTATCAGATATATAAATTGCAAATATTTTTAGTACACACATAGAAAAGGGTATGACTATAAATCACACTTATAAATGAATAATAAAAAGACAACTCAATTTTAAAAGCAATAAATGATGTACCTAAATAGACGTTTCTCCAAAAGGATATACAAATCCTCAATAAGCATATTAAAATTCTCAACACTCAACATCATCAGACATTAGAGAACTGCAAATCAAAACCAAAATATGACTTCATACTCACAGATATGACTATAATAAAACAGAAAGACAAAAACAATGTCAGACAGGTCACAGAGAAATTAAAACTCTCATTCATTTTTGGTAGGAATATAAAATGGTGCAGCCTCTTGGAAAAATAACTTGACAGTTCCTCAATGCTAAACACAGGAATATCATATGGCTCAGCAATTCCACTCCCAAGTATATATTCAAGGTAAATAAAACATACAGCCTCACAAAAACATACATACAAATGTTCATGTAAGCATTACTTATAATATTTAAAAAGTTCGAACAATCCAAATATCTGTAAACCGATGAGTGTGTAAATAAAATGTCACAGATCCATGCAAAGAAAATATTTGGTTATAAAAAGGAATGAAGTGGTGATACATGCTACAACATGAATGAACCTTTAAAACACCATACTAAGTGAAGGAAGCCAGTCACAATAGCCTACATATTACAAAATTCTATTTACATGAGATGTTCAAAATAGATCGATAGAGTCAGAAAGCATATTATTGTGTGCCCAGGCTGTGGGTGGTATAGGGAAATGACTGTTAATGGTTAAATGGTTACCTAGTGGCAATTAACATGTTCTAAACTTAGATTTTGGTGATAATAATTCCCTAACTCTGTGACTATACTAATAGTCATTAAATTGTATACTTTAAAGAGGAAAATTTTATTCTATGTTAAGATCAATAAAGAGGTTTAAAATTAAAAATAATAAGAAACTGTACTTTTTTATATTGCTTAGTAAAATTTCACAAATTTATTGGCTTAAAACAACACACATTTCATGTAATGATACCTGTGTGCATTATGGAAAAATTAGGTTGAACTAACATATCCATCACCTCACATACTTATTACTTTCCGGTCATAACATTTCATAAATATATACAATTATTACTTGTCAGTTTAAAATACAATTAAAGTTTTAATAAAACAACATAAATTTATTATCTCACAGTTTCCATGGGTCAGGAGTCTGGAAACAACTTAGTGGGTCCTCTGCACAGGGTCTCAAAAGATTGTAAACCAGACATAGACTGGGATGAATGACCTATCTGGTGGCTGAATTCACTTCCCTGTGCTTGGAAGACTGAGGTCTCCCTTTTTTGGCTGTCAGCCAGGGTTGCGCTACCCTCTAAAGGCTGGCCACAGTCCTTTGTCACATAGCCCTTTCACAGCATGACCACAAAATTTTGAAGGCTGCCAGTAGAATCTCTTTTAAGATTTTCCTCTGATTAAGTCTGGCCCACCCAGTGTCACCTTCCTTTTGTTTGGTTATTTTTTTATTTATTTTTTGAGATAGAGTCTCACTCTGTCACCCAGGCTAGAATGCAATGGCAGGATCTTGGCTCACTGCAACCTCTGTCTCCTAGGTTCAAGCGATTCTCCTGCCTCAGCCTCCTGAGTAGTTAGGATTACAGGCATGTGCCACCATGCCTGGCTAATTTTTGTATTTTCAGTAGAGACAAGGTTTCACCATGTTAGCCAGGCTGGTCTCAAACTCCCGACGTCAAATGATCCACCTGCCTTGGCCCCCCAAAGTGTTGGGATTACAGGCATGAGCCACTGTGCCGGCCTCATCTTCCAACTGATGTGGGGCCTTAATTACATCTGACAAGTCCCTTTATCTTTGCCATATTCCACTGGCTAGAACCAAATCACAGGTCCTGCCTATGCTGAAGGAGTGGGAATTATAAAGGTCATGAACACTAGGCGGCACAAGCTCCTAAGTGTCAAGGCCCGACTACCACAGAGAATACAGAAAAATAGAAACTGAGTGTCATATCAAATGCAATATTGTTCTTGAGTCTTCCTGCTGTGAATTTTTGGGCAAAGAAGGTGATAAAATACATTCACCCAGGGGACTATAGGAAATTGCAATATCCAATATGAGTAGCCCCTAGGCTTAGGACGTAGCAAAATGTTTAAATATGGATTTTGTTATGAAGATGATGCAAATGTCTGAAAATCAGTGTCTCCGGTGTGAAAAATTCTGGGTAGCTACTGAATGAAATCAATATGTTGCCAGAAGGAATCACAAATATAGAAGAAAAATTAGCAGAATTATTAAAAACAATGAACAAAGATGGCTCGTTTAGGAGTAAGGAAACCCAATAAATTAAGCATGCAAAAAACTGTTTGAGTCTTTTTTAGAAATCCACTTAATCTGAGAAAATTTGTTAAAGGGATGTGCCATACATACGCTAAATCAGTTTGGGATCTAAAAGAAATAATTCATCAAAAAAGCAAGACCTGGGCAGGGGTGGTGGCTCATGACTGTAATCTCAACACTGGGAGGTTGAGACAGGAGAATCACTTGAGCCCAGGAGTTCAAGACCATCCTGGGCAACATATATAGTGAGACCTTATCTTTAATTTTTTTTTTTTTTTAAAATTAGCTGTACTTGGTGCATGCCTGTAGTCCCAGCTACCCAAGAGGCTGAGGTGGGAGGATGCCTTGAGCCCAGGAGGACGTGGCCGCAATGAGATATAATTGTATCATTCCACTCCAGCCTGAGGGACAAAGCAAGACTGTCTCTAAAAAAATAAAAATAAAAAGCACGGCCTTATGAAAAGAATTTGTTCAAGTATGCACTTAATTGTGCTAATAAACACACATTCACAACCTAAAAAAATTAAAAGCTGTCTTTTTAATCCATTTAGAAGTTGGAACAATGGGTGAAGGTCATACTGTTGCAATATGAGTCCGACTTCCTTCATTGACAAAAGCCTTCTGAGTTTTGTCTTTCACTAATTGATGACAAACAGCAGTTGCTTCTTACAACCCTATGTGTCCCATACAGTCTCCATGCTATTTTACTGCTATTTCAGGCCATAGTTTGACCAAATATTTTTATCACAGAATAAAATGAATAACCACTCTTAGAGCCTTTAATATCAGTTCACTTTCAGTCTGACAATTAACTATTACGTGGTTACATATATCTGTTTTCATTACAGCAGGCCCTTTTTCTAGGTATCATTACTTGTAACAGTGAGGATGCGACAGATGTGGTAATAAATAACCCCAGGTCTCAGCGCTTAGAACAAGAGTTATACTTTCCCCTATCACAGGCAGCAGGTGGGCTCTGCACTTCACAGTGACCCAGGGATACAGGCTGATGGGACAACCATCATTTAAAACATTCACAAAGGGGAAAAGATCTCTGGAGGATCTCAAACCAGCAATTAAATGCTCTGACCAAAGAGTCACTGGTCACTTCTGCTTACAGGTCATCGTAAGTCACATGACTTCAATAAACTACGAGTTTCAGGAAATGCAATCATTTTTGCGCATTGAAAGCAAAGAGCCAAGAATATTTTGTGAACAGTAATAGTGATTATCACAAAAATAGTCACCAGGATTTCAGAAATGATGATCAAAATGGGAAACATCGTTTTCTCTAAAAGCAAAGAGTATTGGGCAAAAATGTATGCAGATGTCCATGGCATGAGAAAAATGCTATACAAAATATGCTGAAAATACAGTGAAACCTAAGTGACACAATATGGTGGAACAAATATATTTCTATTTCAATTTCAACGTATTATGTCTGGTAGTCCCTCTGCTGGACAGATCACACTATAACCATACCTGATATCATTTAGCAACATTTTCTTCAAGTGTCAAGATTAATTATAACATTTTCCTTTCATGTAACTGAAATACCTGCTACCTCAAGTTTGCTGTGCCTGCCACACAGAGAATTAGCAAATAATATAGTTAAAAGGGTTTTAGAGTCATTTAGCAGTATAACTCTAAACATAACTGATTTTATTAACTGAGCTGCAGACTGCAAAAGGCAAAAATCAGCAGAATTACAAGTCACTACCAGGTGGTAATGTTGGGGCTAAAAATCAGGCAGTGTAGTGCCAACATCAATGCTTTTGGTTATATACTCACTTCCTTTGTACACTACACTCAAAGGCAATGATTAATTACAAAATGTAATTTTAAAAACCACTCTCCTTTATAACAGCAAAAGAAAAATACTGTGAGGTAACTGGAAACAAAAGTTTAAACTATTACTCATATTTTAATGGAGCATTTTATTAATATGACACAGGCAAAGAGACAAGATAAGAGAATACTGAGCACAGACACATACTCAGGTGTGCCTCGAAACCTGGCTTGTGAAAAAGGGAGGCATTACAAATCACTGAGAAATGATGGCTTTTTATTAAATGCTAATGGGAAAATTGAACATCCATAGGAAAAATACATCCCATGCTCACATCACATAGCAAAGTCAAGCTCAAATATACTAAACATCCCAATGAGTAAAGCTTATCTAAAATGTCTGGAAAATATATAGGTAATTATTCTTGGGATATCAGGGTAAAGAAGACTCTCTTAAACAAAGCTGCACAATCAAACAGGAAATACTGCTACATCTACGCAATAAAATAAATCATAAACAGATTCAAAACACAAGACACAGGCAAGGAGTATCTTTATAGCTTATTCAGGCAGCCAGTATAAAGAAATCCTAAAAATCAATAATGCACAAAATATGTATGAGCAATCACCTGAAAAGCAATAAACACATGGAAAGAAAATGTTCAACCTCACTGGTAATCAGGAAAAATGCAAATTAAAGCCAATATTTCAGTCTTACACAGGAGAAACAGTAGTATATTTTGAGGAAATTGATCTTAAGAAGGGACCAACATATTGTGTTGTTAATGGCTAATATGACGAGAGAGATAAATACATATTGTGCTTTGATATTATTTGCAGGCTCTTTTTTGGGGGCTTACTTCATGACATCAATTTTTACTATAAATAGTTCAGGGACAGACAGCAAAGGGGATATAATCAAAGCATGCCAAAAAATAATGTGTGCTGCAGTCTTGAAAGAATTTAGAGGCTTGTAGCATCATTGAGCTGACAGCCCAGTAGAAAGCACACACCTACACAAGAAATGTAGCCTGAAGTAAAGCCACTCTTGGCATATAATTTATCAGGGTGCTAATTAGATGAACAACAAGAAACACGCCAAGAAGATACTTTTGTAGGTTATTAAAATGCAGAATGGAGAATATAAAATGCACAATGGAGAATATAATATTCCCTGCACCTCCACGCAGCTGTTTCCATCACAAGATGAAGTCTAATCCACTTCCAGACCTCTTGAATCTGGGCTGCTCTTAATGACTGACTTGATCAGTAGAATGCAATGGAATTGATCTAATGATCTAATTGATCTAATATCCCCATTTGAAGTCAATATGTTTAGTTATACATTGCAGTAACGACCTCCCACTCCCAATGTATGGGCTGACACAATAATTTAGTGTTATTAGTCACAGTAATGAGAGTTGGCTGGGCTTAGCTAGGTAGTATGCATTTGAGGTCTCTTATACAGTTGCCATTAAATGGTGGCTGGAGCTCAAGACTCACTTGTCAGGTACAAGTGAGTGGCTGGAACAGCTACACGGTGATCAGGAATCCTCTCTCCAGGCAGGCTTTCCTTGAGACTAGTGTGTAGTTCACAGCATGATGGTCTCATGGTTATCAGACGTCTTACATGACCCAGTTTTCCCTGGGCAAGCTTAGGAAGCTGCCACCTTCCTATGACTTGCTTCCAAAATCCCAGAAGATCAATTCCATTGCATTCTACTGATCAAGTCAGTCATTAAGAGCAGCCCAGATTCAAGAGGTCTGGAAGTGGATTAGACTTCATCTCGTGATGGAAACAGCTGCGTGGAGGTGCAGGGAAGGAGTAACAGGTGCCTATCTTTGGGTATTACCCACCACACAAGATAATTTCAACATTTCTTCACTCTTTACAGTGTGTTACCAAAATGATTATGAAAGATGCCTTCATGTATTAACATTATATGTGAATGGATCAAGCTTGTATCTCTAGGCACAGCATGGACACAAGCCAGAACCAACAGAAGTCTTCACCATAAGTGCCAGCAAGAGAAAGAGGCTGTGCTATCTCCATGTTCCTAAAATAACATCCTATAGCAGATCTCATCACCTGGTTGGTTCCAGGATCTACTGGAATCACTGATGTCAATCAAACCAGACCTATGGACTCAGATTAATTGCGTGGAATTAGATTGATTAAATGATCTTCTAAAAATACCAC
Source organism: Rhinopithecus bieti (assembly GCF_001698545.2). Classification (NCBI taxonomy): domain Eukaryota; kingdom Metazoa; phylum Chordata; class Mammalia; order Primates; family Cercopithecidae; genus Rhinopithecus; species Rhinopithecus bieti. The sequence continues at coordinate 3,352,983 of NW_016804493.1, forward strand.
ATATCTGAAGAAGCTTTATCCTTAGTATTATTCCAGTCATGTAGCCCTTACTTTCCTTAAAGTCAGATAAAATTTGTTTATTTTACTGAAAAGCAATTAATAGGTCAGAAAGTGTATTTTATTCTGATATTTAATATTATTATTTCGTTCTTTTTCACATTGTCTTACAAGTGAATAACTCAGATTTCCAGCTAATACTATGTGGTGTTAGCTTCTATCATCAATAATTAATTGAACTGATTTTCTTGATAATGGTATTATATAATTTCCTGTTTAAACTTCTCCCCACTCTACCACAAATTATCTCCAAAATCAATTTCAGAATTTTTTGTTTGAATAAAAACTATCTTATAATTTGTCAGTCACTAGATGTATTTACTTTTTTAAAGTATTTTCTAAATACTATAAGTAAAATGACCATTCTTATAAGTATTCATAATTTCAATTAATTAAAGTCTTTTTGTTCTCAGAACCTTTCATTTTCTCAGGAAATCCAAGTATTATACCAGAAGTTTAGCCAAACAACTTAATTTGTATATATCCCCATCTTCTGGCTCCAATTTCTGTCACCGGGAAATTCTGAGTTCAAAATGATTTTTATTGCTTGATTTATTTTTTGCTATTAATCAAGGATCTCTTTTCTACATTATAAAAGGCTATGCTGTAATTCTTTCCTGATAATGGTTGCTATCTAGTTCTATCTCCTAATTCCTGCCTCTTTTGCCTAAAGCTTCATATCTCAAATACTAAAATAATATCCAAAGTGTCAAAGTGCCATTTAATACTTTGCTCTATTCCTGGCATTAATAAAACTAGAATGATCACATCAGTCTCTTCATGTGTCTATATAATTCAAAGCAATTTCTCAAAGCAAACTAATGAACTAAAGAAATAATAAATCTCATTACTCAGTCTTTTACCTATATTTTAAAGTGTTAGCCAACATTTTTTTTCCTAATCTTACGGTGTCCAATTATTTTCTGAAATGGTCATATAATAAAAAGTCCCATGAGCAGTGAATAAGAACTCCTGTTACTTCACATCCTCATAAATACTTAATATTGCCCAATTAAATAAATCCTATTCTAGTATTAACTATGATGAGCAGAAATTCTCATGTATTGTAGTTTAATTTACTAATTATTACCTTTATTATTTTCATTCTTTATATGTTAAAAGAAATATGTATTTTAATAAAATTCAGGGAAAAATTGATATCTAAAGTATCAAGAATTTTGCACTGTTGGTTTTGCAAGTGTCCTTAAATGCTCACACCATCTTAAAGCAATGCCATTTGCATATTACTATTATATTTGGTTGTTAATAACACTATAAGAAGTTGAATATCTAAGGATCATTCCAAATAACTCGAATCACTCGATCTACCCATGCCATCCATAGATCAATCAATTCGTATGAGAACTATCCTGACAGGTGCAAAGGTAATTCTGCATCATGGAGAAAAAAATAATAATTCACCTTTGCATTACATACAAGTGTTTTTGTTTTGTTTTGGTTTGGTTTCTTTCACAAAAAGTACAGTAGTTTACTTTTAAAATTTGCATTTAGGGAGTATCTTGTTCTCAAAAGTGACGGAAGTTGTCATAGAAACAACCATAACTACAAGAGATACATTTATCAGAGAGAAAATATTTACCCTGATCCACTTTTCCTTGTTGCGAAGGAAATAAGTCATTCCCTGGGAGTGAGTTTTCTCTTTCAGGAATATGCAGAGGATACTGACCTTCTCCATTTTCCACTCCCAGGAGTCCTTTTTTTCAGGTGTCATGAGGCTTAATTTGTCAGAGACCTGCATCCTAAACTTGTTTCTGAAGACTAGAATGTTTCCTCACAAGACTTTGAATCACTTGGGGAAAATGTCAGAATGAGATTTTAGAAATTATGTGACTGAACAGAACAGGCTGTTATTTGTGTTTGAGGAGGAAAAAAACACCCATGGTATTTCCCAAGGCAAGTAATTATCTTCAACAATATTTATCCTTGGTGTATTCAGAGTTAACAGAAAAATCACAGGAGTGGAAGACGCAGAGACATTTGTAAATACCTCATTTATTTTTCCCTGCCTGAAACTGTACCTGTTATTTCTCTAACAAAATAATGCCTCTTCCTTTCCTGGCAATATTTTACGTTGTTAACCTCTTCATAATCCTAACTCTATAACTTTGTCTTCATGATCCCTTTATAAATATCTTAACAGTTGTGTCCAATGCTTACAAAATAGATACAAATTTTAAAACTCTATTATGATTTGCAATAAATTAATTATAAGATAGTCATATGCTATAATGCATTCATATATCTTTATTATCACTAAAAATAAATATATTTTAATATTTTAAATCCTTTTATTAGTATTTTATTTTTAATTTTAAATTTCAACTTCTATTACTGATTAAAGGGTACATGTGCAGGTTTGTTATATGGGTAAATTGAGTGACGCTGAGGCCGGGGGTACTAATGATTCTATCACACAGGCAGGAGGCACAGTATCCAACAGGCAGCTCTTCAGCCCACCCTCCCTTCCCCATCTACTGATACACAGTGTCTGTTGTTCATATCTTTATTTCATGTGTATTCAATGTTTAGCTCCCATTTATATGTGAGAATATGTGGTATTTGGTTTTCTGCTCTTTTGCTAGGTTACTTAAGATAATCACCTCCAGCTCCATTCATGTTGCTGCAAAGCACATGATTCCATTCATTTTTTGGCTGCACAGTATTCAGTGAGGTATATGTACCACATTTTCGTTAATCAATCCATTGTTGATGGGCAGTTAGGTTGATTCCATGTCTTTGTTATTGTGAACAGCACTGCAATGAACATATGGGTGCGTGTGTCTTTTTGACAGAGTAAGTTAGTTTTCTTTGGATATGTACACCTAATAGTGGGATGGTTGGGTCAAATGGTAGTTCTGTTTTAAGTTCTTTGAGAAGTCTCCAACTACTTTACACAGTGGCTGAACTAGTTTTCATTCCCACCAACAATGTATAAGTGTTCCAATTTCTCCACAACCTTGCCAACATTTGTTATTTCTTGACATTTTAATAATCGCCATTCAGACTGGTGTGAGATGGTATCTCATTGTCATTTACATTTGCGTTACTCTAATGAGTAGTGTTGTTGAGCCTTTTTTCATATACTTTTTGGCCACATGTATGTCTTCTTTTGAGAAGTGTCTGCTCATGTCCTTTGCCCTAAATACAGATAGTTTAAAAATATTTTCCCTGGTATTTAAATATTGAATAATTTATCCTAGTTTCTTCCAAAAATGATTTCCAGCAACTTTCAAAATATATGGAGTAGGGTGACTAAAGTTAACAAAAATTTATTTTACTCAGGTAACAGACACACTAAATACCTTAACTTCATCACTACACATTATATACATGTAACAAAATTTTGTATGTTCCCCATAAATTTGTATAAATTGAAAATAATAAAATACTTTGAGTATGATATTAACTGTATAATAAGAGTATAATGAGTTTAATGAGAATAAGAACTATTACTTTTTAAAATAATAAAACTTAAGTAGTAAAGATCAGGTAAAACAAACAAACAAACACACAGAATACAACACAAAACTTGGTCCATACAAAATTACCAAAAAGGTCAGCTGAATTGGTTTCATTTTCTCCTTCAGTCTGTGCAGTGAAGGCAGCACACCCTCCCTCCGGCTTGGTAGTGTCTTAATGATGCTAAGACGATGCTCAGAGGCAACAAAATTATAGTTACATCTGCTCAGAAAACCTTCCCTCCAATGGGCATCATTAAAAACATCTCAGGTACAGCATTTAACTTTTTCAACAATACCTTATACTAAGTCATACAGTGTTTATCGTGTTGTATGGTAATACGCCTCTCAAAATTTCAGTGACAATGATGGAAAATTGTGTTTTGGAGAAAAGGGTATGCCACGGTTGTATCAGAATGCTGGGTTCATGACTCACTCCTCCTCTGGATTAATAAATGGATAGAATTTAAGGCAACCAGAAAAACAGACAGATCAAATCATTTCAAAGGTAATGTACTTTTTCATACCACTAGAATCTGGTAAGTTTCAATGAATTAAATCCACTGGTAATTATGGGAGTGCAGGTGTTCTATTTAAACATTTGTAAGTAGATTCTACCAACTAGGCATAAGCAGAATTGCAGTATTTGTCAGGGGAAAACACTGAAAAAGCCACAGGCCATGTACAAAGGCTTCTTTCTGCCCATGGAAAACTAGTAAGCAAACCCTTAGTTTTTCTCACACACACACACACACACATTTAATCAATTTGTTGAGCACCTACTATGTTCCTGGGACATTCCTGTTTCAAATTTTTTTGATATTTAATGACAAACAGGATTCCAAATGAAACATTTGTTATTTGGCTCAGTTTGCCCCAACCTCCAAGCTATTGATTTCCATTTTTTTCATTAAATATCTTAGAGAACAGTCTCCAATGATACCCAACCGAATGACTTGACATGGTTTCACCAAAAAAGGGAGATTTGCTGGGTTATCCTTACAATCTCAGTTCAAAATGATCCAATCTCTGCTAAATATAGCAGAAAATCCTCAAAATTACCGAGGTAAGTTTACATATATCCTGAACACATTTTGAATTGTTTTGGTAATTTCCACCAGAATATGGGAAGCAGTAAAAAGTAGAGAAAATTAGCTTTTTCCTGCTAACTAGATAGCCTTCAAAATATTCCAGAGAAGTATACAGTTAAAGAAAATTATTCAAACGAAAACATAAGTAATTTCATATTTTAATATCTTTAAAACGTAAAAGCTCAGTGAACTTCAAAGTTTAAATACAAAAATAATCTAACATTAGAAGGTGAATGTAATGATCTGAATGTCTCGCTATCTCTATACTTTGCAATGAGAATAGTAATTTAAATAGCATTCTTTTGCTTCTGAGGGATTTGTTTTTCCAGAGATTGCTATTGTGTGATTCCTTATAAAACTGATAAAATATAAAATATAGAACCATAAAGTATGCCAAAATATAGTTATATTTTTCCCAGTTATATTTGTCTCTTGGATGTGTGTGCATGTGTATGTGTATATATTTATGTGTATATATATACATATATATGTATATACTTATATATATATACACATATGTGTATATATATACACTTTTTTTAATTTCAACTTTTTATTTTATTTTATTTTAGATACAGGGCATATATAGGCAATTTTTTTACATGGGCATATTGCACCCAGGTAGTGGGCACAGCACCCAATTGGTAGTTTTTCTTTTTTGGGGGGGGGGGACAGAGTCTCGCTGTCACCCAGGCTGGAGTGCAGTGGCCGGATCTCAGCTCACTGCAAGCTCCGCCTCCCGGGTTTATGCCATTCTCCTGCCTCAGCCTCCAGAGTAGCTGGCACTACAGGCGACCGCCACCTCGCCTGGCTAGATTTTTTTTTTTTTTTTTTTTTTAGTAGAGACGGGGTTTCACCGTGTTAGCCAGGATGGTCTTGATCTCCTGACCTCGTGATCTGCCTGTCTCGGCCTCCCAAAGTGCTGGGATTACAGGCTTGAGCCACCGCGCCCAGCCTCCAATTGGTAGTTTTTCAACCCATGCTCCCTCCCTCCCTCCTGACTCCAGCATTCCATAGTATCTGTAATTCCCATGTTTATGTCCACATGTGCTCAGTGTTAAGCTCCCACTTATAAATGAGAGCATGCAGTATTTGGTTTTCTGTTCTTGCATTAATTCACTTAGGATAATGGCCTCTAGCTCTAATTCATTTTAGGAATGCTTCTTTGCTCCCTCCCTGAATTTCTTTTCTTTCTGGGGGGCAGAGGTGCTGAAATGATACCCTCCTGCTCACAATGCAACATCTGGTGTTTTTTAATTGCCAAGCCTATGGAATCTCTCTTAATTATAAACCTCAAATCTTCCAAAGGAACTTTAAGTTTCCTCTAGGATTCAGCCTAAATTGCACTTATACCCAAAGCCACTCCTTCCCCTCCACCTCCTGGTCTCAAGCAATCCTTCTGCCTGGGCCTCCCAAAATGCTAGGATTACGGGTGTTAACCACTGTATCCGGCCTATGAGACAGTTTGTATGCGTGTTACCTGGGCTCTCTCCTTTAGAATTTCTCATGAGGCTGTAATTAAGTTGTCAGCCAGGGCTGTGTTCTTGTCTGAAGTTTTGACTGGGAAAGGATCAACTGTCAAGCCCACTTATATGATCACTGGCAGGATCCAGTTCCCATGAGCTGTTGGGTTGAGGGTTCATTTTCTAGCTGGCTGTTGGTCGGAGGTTGCTCTCAGTTCCTTGCCATGTGGACCTTCTTGATAAAACAACTTGCCTCATCAAAGCCAGCAAAGGAATACATCCACTCGACTATACCATGTAACCTAATCATAGGAGTGACAACTCATCACTTTTACCATATTCTGCTGGTTTGAAACAAACTACTCAGCCAGCACCCATTTGCAGGGAAGGGATAAAGGCCTGGATGTGGAGGCAGGATTGCTAGGGGCCATCTCAGAAGCTGTCCACTGCAGTATCATTATAGGGGAAAAAAAATTGAAGACATCTGTGTCCACGACCAGCTTATAAAAAGCTTTGTCCATAGGCAAGTGGCTGTTTTCACACAGGAAAACATCTGTTTCCATAGAGGCAGCAAGCGCAGTCTGGGCCTTACTCAAATCTACAAGCTTTTATCTGCTTGGGCAGCATTACAGAGCTGGCTGCTGCCAGTGCAGTTTTCCTAAATTGACCTGGCTGAGGCAAGAATTAGATTTCAGAGACAATCTTTTCACATAATGGCCTTTTAGATATTATATGAAAGGGTAACCATGGGGCTGTAATTTATTCCTCCCTCCTTAGGGATCTCTGAAGAAGTTTTGACACTGACCAGAATTCTTTGCAAATATCGACTCATGGAATACACTAACATAGAAGACAAATGAGGGTCCTGAAAGGATTGGCTATACGCTGACTACTGATCTAGAAATGATTTCAGCATTACGTCCTGGTCCATTTAGATTGCTTATATTAAATTATCCTGCAAATCATGGGAAGCTGGGCTGAAGCACGCAAGTTATATATATAACCAGAGCAAAGCCATGTGTCTAGTGGAACTCCAGAACTCAGCAGCCTTCATGGCCAATGTGTCCCATGTGCTTGACATACTCCAACACCAAAATATGTCTAGCATAGAAAAGGAAGCTTAGGGAGCCATATCTGTGGATTAGGAGCCTCCCAGATGTTGTGTATATTGCTTCTTCTGTCTCTTATCCATTGATAATTATGCACAAGCTTGGTGTTTCTGAAACAGTAGAAATGATAAAGGCGGAGGCAACTTTAGATTGGTTAAATGGCAATTGGGGTAATACATCTATAGTTTTTGACAGCTTTAATTCAGATATAATTGACATATAACAAATTGCATATACTTTAAGTTTTGGCATATGTATGCATCCCTGAAATCATAAATACAATCAAGACAATGGATACTCATTTGATACCACTGACCCAAACCATGATAGATGCTATGATTAGGGGGATCCCTAAATTTGTACTTTTTATGTATCATATTTTTAGCTAGTGGTCAAGAAGTTCTCAAGAGACAGTATCCTCAGTTATTATGTATGGGATTAACTGGTAGCAGGAATGTACACGCTTCCCAAAAGAAAGGTGAGACTAAAGAGGGAAATTATAAAGAAGAAAGAAAGTAGTGATGCTTGACCTACTCTGCTGGAATTGTTCCACTGCTGCTGAAAAACAGGATGAAAAAGGGGGAATTGAGAGGATTTTAGTAGGGTTTCGGCGGCCTAATCTTGAGGCTTGAGAGGTAAAAATCCAACTTCATTGTTGGCTATGACATGCATACCTTAAGAAGCCCCCTCAAAGTCACTGCATATAACTTAGCATGGATAAGTACAAATCCAATCATAAGGATTATGACTTGGAATGGAAAATACTTAAACAGCCTGAATGTAATCCCTCAGTTAAAGCCGTATTTCTTTTTTATGCAAATTAAATAAGGGTTTGGGATCTGCCCACCATCCCTCAGTGAGGGAATCCAAAGAACTAGAAAGTGATGTGGATGGAATGGCTTGAGGGCAATAACTAAAATATGTGGAATTACTAACTCTTGGCAATCAGTCTACCGAAATCCACATAGGGGCTGGGAGGACAGTCTAAGAGGCCTAAAGGTGAAACTTGGAGAATGCTGAGATGCTGTGGTAGACAAGAACAACATAATAAACTCTAATTTGGAAAATACAGCTGGAGGAAGTATTCTCTCATTTCACCTCCGTCACCTAAGTATATAACAGGGACGGGTGTCATGTGAGAATGGAGGACTCTGCCCCTACATTATTACACTGAATGTGTTCCATGTTCCATAGTCACCCTCCACCTGGTGTCACCTGAAATGATAAGCGAGAATCTTTGCAGTTGCCTAAGACCTCCCCTGTAGAAAACATTAAATAATACAGAATTCCAGGAGTAAAAGAGAACATTAATGCCTTAATTAGCATTAATGATCGAAATAGGGATACTGATCTCCATTAATTATTTTCCTTAATTGATAAATGAAAATTATTTATGTTTATAGTAACAATGTGGAATTTTAATGTATGTTTAAATGTAAGTAAAGCCACTATAGAAAACAAGGTAGAGGTTCCTCAAAAAACTCTAATTAGAACTACCATATGGTAGTTTCAGCAATCCCACTTTTTGGTATATTCCCAAAGGAAGTAAAGTGAATATGGCAAAGAGATAGCTGCACTCCCATGTTAATTGCAGTATAATTCACCATAGCCAAGACATGGAATCAACCCAAGTACCCATCAATAGATGAATAAAGAATACATAGGATGGGCCGGGCGCGGTGGCTCACGCCTGTAATCCCAGCACTTTGGGAGGCCGAGGTGGGCGGATCACGAGGTCAGGAGATCGAGACCATCCTGGCTAACATGGTGAAACCCCGTCTCTACTGAAAATACAAAAAACTAGCCAGGCGAGGTGGCGGGCGCCTGTAGTCCCAGCTACTCTGGAGGCTGAGGCAGGAGAATGGCGTGAACCCGGGAGGTGGAGCTTGCAGTGAGCCGAGATCGCGCCACTGCACTCCAGCCTGGGCGACAGAGCGAGACTCCATCTCAAAAAAAAAAGAATACATAGTATGTATACACAACAGAATACTACTCAACCTTTAAAAAATCAATAAACCCATTAATTCTCTTTTAATAGCCCTTACACACCAAAAAGGTAAAGCAGTTAGCTACACATACTGATAGTGGACCATTGGGAGTTCGTCTAGGTAGAGCCAACATAGCCTTGGATATGCTGTAGACATAATTCAGAAAAACAGAAAGCAAAACCATCAAGTTTCAAAACCACAAGTACATCAAGAGGAAATGGATCAAAGGAGACCATTCAGTATAGATCTTAGCTCATGCTTTCTTTTCTACACCTATATCAGATGTCAATCAAGAACACTGCCTCCACGTATTAACAGGGCTTGCAAAAAGACATTGAAGTTAACCAGTACACTATCACAATCTAGGGTAGCTGTGCTTGATCTTGATAACCAGTAGGAGTGAGTTGATAACATCAATGATATCTTAATTGCCTCCTCAGAGGAAAAAGTGAAGTATACTTTAGAGACTGTGTCACCCATCTGTCAATGAAGCATGGCAGATAAACCCCTGTACAATTCAAGACCTGCCCCAGTCCCTAAAAATTTAGAAAAGAATATGAGCCAGATCAGAAGAGGCTTTCCTCCTATCATAAGAAATAATTTAGAATCTGTCTTGACCTTGTTACTAAACAGTCCAGAGACTGGAGAATCTGTTTGAGTTATGGCATAATCACATCTTCCACTCTGGGATATTGTTAGTCCTTTCCACAAAGTCACTAGAAAGAAATCTGAGATTGAATTGTGCCCTGACAGAAACAAGCAAATAAAAGATTTATAAAGGGCTGTCAATCAGGTGGTGTCTCTTGAGCCTTATGACCCGAATGCACAAATGATCGTAGAAGTGTCAACAACTGGAACACACACAGACTAGAGCTTTTGGCAGAAATCAATATTGCTGCTCAGTGGAGACAGCAGAGATTTTGGACTTGAAAGTGGTCTGATGCAGCTGCTCAATTCAGCCCTTTAGAAACATAATTGTGAGCTTGTTGTTAGGCATTGGCAGAAATTGCTCCTACATCAAGAGACCCGGCAATCCTGAAACCAGAAACACCCATCATGACTTGGGTGATGTCTGAGAAACATTCAAATTGAGGAAACACCTCAATGGAGCACACTGTTAAATGGAAATGGCGCTCAAGAGTACACTTTGGCTGGGGGTTCCAAAGTTCACAGCATTTATGAATAGATCTCTCCCTTGCATTTGGAGCCAACAGTAATCCTCCCTACCCTTTCCAGCCCATCCTGATCCACAGCCCAAGGATCTCCCTGCTGTAGCGGCTGAATTGTCTAAGCCTTTAAATTCTCCCCTGGCCATACGAAATAGTTGCTAAATGTACTGACTGGATTTCATGAGGCTGTTGCGGAAATTCAGCAGTTACCTGTCCTGCATATGCTAAATCCTTAGTGGGAGAAGGAAAAAGGCTGAAAGGGCATTTACATCATCCTGAAATCGACTCACTAAGTAGAGACATTAGAGCGAGCTGTCTTTCAGAAGACAGGCTATGGCCGATGAAGCAACCTGAGAACAGATACTGTGCATTACTAGACTCATCAAACATCAAGCTTGCCAGCAACTCTGGGAAACAGCATCTGCCTTTACTCAGGGGACGTTTTAATAATAATAAAATCAGATGTGTTTAACATACATTGGTGCTACTGACAAGATGTCAGTAGAAGTGTGCAGTCCAACAAGGTAGCTGCAAGCTACATATGACTGTTGAGCATTTGAAGCAAGTCCAAATGAGAACTGTCATAAGCATAAAATGCATATGGGATTTCAAAGACAGTACCAAAAAAGGGTAAAATGCCTCGTTAATAATATTATATTGATGACATGCTAAATTAATACTATTTGGATATGTTTAATACTATTTGGATATACTTAAATAAATTGTACTATTAAAATTGATTAATTAAATTTTATCTACTTCCTTTTCCTCTTCTAGTATCCTTCCAGAAAATTTAAAATTAATATATGTGGTATGCATTATATTTCTCCTGAACAGTATGCTTCTAGATTGCTTATTATAAGTTACCCTGTAATTTATGGGCTTTGGCTGGCCTGAATCGTGGAAGGTGAATATGCAGCCAGAACAGATTTCACACACACACACACACACACACACACACACACACACACACACGAGGGAGAGGGAGGGAGAAAGAGAGAGAGAGACAGTGATAATTAGGAAACTTTGCAAAATTAGTTTAAAAAATAAGGAGATGAAACAAGATTTTAAAACGTTCAAGCCACAAGTGGAAAAAGAGAAATTTGACAAATATCCTATCATGAAAACAGGGTTAATGTTAATTGAATGCAAACCAGAAGAGCTGTATTTTCTTCACTAAAGGAAAATACTGTGGAATAATATTGAAAGAATCATCAGAAGGGAAGACAAAGGAAAGTAATAATATATTTTCAATATTAAACCATAATAGAAAATTAAAACAAATTATTAATTGATATATCACTGTGATTTTAACTCACATATCGGTAACAAATCTCCTCTCTATATACATTCATTCATTCATTCATTTGAATATATTTATTTATTCAATGTAGTTTATTTACTTAATATATTTATCGTATTTATAAATATTTTATTAAAATGCCTACTAGTCCACGGTACTGTTCTTGTCACTTATGATACTAGTTGAGCAAATCGTTACAAAACTTCTTGTGTTTTAAGTGTTTATGTATACTTACAAAAAATGTACAAAAATAAGATCTTGCTTATATGATGAACACATTTAAAAATCGTAATAGGCCGGGGCGCGTGGCTCAAGCCCTGTAATCGCAGCACTTTGGGGAGGCCGAGACGGGCGGATCACACGGTCAGGAGGATCGAGGGACCATCCTGGCCTAACACGGGTGAAACCCGCTCTCAGCCTAAAATACAAAAACTAGGCCGGGGCTCAGGTGGCGGTGCGCCTGTAGTCCCCAGCTACTCGGGGAGGCTGAGCAGGAGAATGGCGGAAACCCGGGGAGGCGGAGCTTGCAGGTGGAGCTGGAGATCCGGACCATGCACTCCGTCCGGGCCGACCAGAGCGAGCTCCGGGGCCTCAAAAAAAAAAAAAAAAAATCTAAATTAAATGGGGTAATTTTCATCCCTAATTAAAAATGTAAATTGGACAGTTGTACTAGGTTTCCAAGGGGACTGGGGGTTACGGGGTGTATCAGCAACTGTGGGTGACTTTCTACAATATAACTATATATGAATTTTTATATTTTTATAGCATTATATATTTACCAGTGAGCCTACCGATTATATTTATGACATAAAATATTATATATATTTATTTATATTAAAATATATTTCTCAATAGATTTATAATAATTCATATATATAATATAATTATATATACATTGAATATATAACTATAATATACTGTATATGATATACAACTAATATTATACAGTATATAAATAATTAATGTATATTATACATCATATATGTAATTTATTATACAGCATATAAATATATACTATGATAATATGAACTATATAAAATGTAATATATTATACTTTTATATTATATATATATATAACAATGCTATATTTATATAACATTATGATATATATCTGTTATATAATACTATATATATTAAATTATGTAAATATAATATATTAATTAATTATATATTTCTATAATTAACATATATTATAATAATGTATATAGGAATATATTCTTTAATATGTTATATTATAATCATATAGAATAATTATATAATTATACAATAATTATATAATTATATATAATATATAGTTATATTTATGTAATATATAGTATATAGTGTTATATATTATATAATATATAATTATATATATTAAACAAGCTGAATGTAATCCCTTATATAATTACATTGTAGACTATATATTACACATTATGTATGTAATTAATATATAATGATATAAAATATACAGAATATAATTTGTTCTGTCACTATTCTGGAGACTAGAAGTCCCAAATCAAGGTTTTCAAAGGGTCATGCTCCCTGTGCAGCCTCTAGGGCTCAGGGGATTCTTTCTTTCCTCTTCCAGCTTCTACGTGCCCCAGGTGCTTCTTGATTTATGGCAGTATATCTCCAACTTTTGCTTCCATCTTCATATGGCCTTCTTCCCTCTGTGTCTGTCTCTCCCTCTCTTCTGATCTTATAAGGGTTCCAGTCACGTTAGACTAAGAACCACTTTAATTCAGTATGACCCTATCTTAAGTTGATCACATCTGAAAAGACCCGATTTCCAAATAAGATCACAGTCACAGATACTGGGGGCTAGGACTTAAACATATCTTCTTGGGGAAACACAATTCAACTCATATCCACACTCTAGTAGGAATCCCAAATAGGCTAACTGTGCCAAGGGTCTTCAAGACCAGCGCCCAGTTCAATGACCATTAGAAGAATTCACAAGACTCATGGCCAAGGTTTATTACACGGAAAGGATACAAAGCATAATCTACAAGGAAAAAAGGGATTATGGGGAGAAGTCGGTAAGAATCAGGTGTAAGATTCCAAGAGTCTTTTTCCAGTAGAGTCACACAGGTGTGCATAATTCCTCCAGCAGTGAGTTGTGACAACAAGTGTGAAATATTGTCTACTGGGAGTCTTTTTAGAGACTCAGTGCCCAGGGTTTTTATTTGAGGCTGGTCTTGCAGGCGCCCACTGCTTATCATATACCAAAATTCCAGACTCCCAGAAGGAAAGTAGATGTTTAACACACACATCATTTGCATAGTCTAGTCACAATGAGTCATCCTTATTATTTAAAGGAAGTTTATGTCAGTGGAGAGAACTCTTGATCACCTACATTCCCAGATGACAGCCAACCTTGTATGCAGGCTTTTCTAAGGATAGTAGTGTCAGGTTGGCTCTTTTAGTGTCAGACTTTTCTGCACACTGACAAAAGAGAAAAGTCCAAAGTTATTTTAAAAAAAGTGTTCTCCGTCTCGAAAGCCACCTGGATCATTTAGTTAAATCATACAAGGATCTTACAATGTTCACATCATACCTATTCTATGAAACAGAACATGTCAGACAAGAACTGGCTAATTTAAGCAAATAATCATGATATCCAAATTAATAAACATCAAAGGTGGTCTTTTTATTATATGATATTCATTATTGTTATTAAAAACTTCTATTTTGGATTCCTTTTCATAAATTTCTTTCATATGAAGTCATATTCCGAACTGGGAAACTCTTACATCTCTTCTTTTACAAATTAGAGCTTTAACAACACAATAATCTAAATCATATGTCCTCTGTAGGGGCAATATCTTACCCAAGGAAGAAAAAAATGGTTCTTGGGGAAAAAAAACTTACTCTTTTTATGTATAAAACAATAGATATGCATCAATACACACATAGATAAACAGATATCTGTGGTATTAAAATTCCATGGTGGGAGACAGCAGTAAAACAATTTAATAAATTATCTCATACAACTTTCCATTTATTCTATTTATCTATCTATCATCTATTTTTCTAGCACTATATATCTGGAAGGACTCAAATCAAGTTGTTACTGTTACATCTGACTAATGGGATCAGGGTGAATATAAGAAAAGACTCAATTTTTACACTTTGTGCTTCCTTTTACAATGATCATTTGTATATAACAATGTAATAAACATAAAGTCACTTAATCAACTGAAAGAATCAGTAAAATACACATCCATTTGTCTTGAAGAGACATCCATTTCAGTTATACACATGGCAAAATTTAGAACTTCTTAACCAAATCAATGAATCCATTTGAGGTGAAAAACATCAATATGGAGTTTCCTAGTTGAAGGAAGAGATTGACTAAAGAAAAGCTAAAACCCAAGATACAGTGCAATCAAGTGAGGCTGCATTTTGAAGAAAAGAGCTGTCAAATATTACCTATTTCAAAAGTGTCATTGGGTCAAGCTTTATAGATGAGACCAGATTTTCTGTTTGATGTACACACACACACACACACACACACACACACACGGACTCAAGAAATTGGCTTGTGGCAATATGAAGTAAAGTTTTAAGATAACTGGCATAAAGGTAAAGCTTTATTGGATTATTTTTGAATTAACTCAGTGATACAGGAGTGCCGGGAAGGAGAGTGTGGTCCCTTTAAATGATATGGAAGGTGGGGAAGGGAAGTGCTGGGTAGAGAAGGGTGGGTCCCTAGCTAGGGCTCCACCCCCAGGGACTTAGGTGAGGGCAGGCATTTCCTGCCCAAATGTTGCATTTCCCAAGACCACCCTGGCCTGCCACACCCCCCACCCTGGGCCTATAAAAACCCAAGACCCTAACAGGCAGAAGTGTCTGGACATAAGACCCTAGCGGGCAGAAGTGTCTGGACGTTGTGAGGAACACGTGGGAGGAAGAAGACACAATTGGCTGGCTGGGGAAGTTGAAGGATTGCTCAGCAGTCTGACTCTAGGGGAAAACCATCTCCTTTCTGGCTCCTCCGTCTGCTAAAAGCTACTTCTACTCAGTAAAACCTTGCATTCATACTCCAAGCCCACGGATCTGATTCTTCCGGTACATCAAGGCAAGAAACCCTGAGATACAGAAATCCCTTTGTCCTTGTGATAAGAAATGGGGTCTAATTGAGCTGGTTAACACAACCTGTCTACAGATGCAAACTAAGAAAGCACCCTGTAACATGTGCCCACTGGGGCTTCAGGAGCTACAATCTCCCCTATACATTGCTGTGGGTTTGGAGCCCCACAGTCTGCCTGTCTGTGTGCTCCCCTAGGGATTTGAGTGGCAGGGCACTGAAGAAGAGAGCCACACCCCCATCGCATGTCCTGCCAGGGGGACAAGGGAACTTTTCCCATATCAATAGTAATATCTATAATGGTCCATCATTTGACCACGAGATAATGTATAAAATCTTCTGGAGTATCCCTAAATATTTTGCAAGATAACAACAAAAAAACTCAAGGAATTACAGAAAAGAGAAGCAACTGGACTTTTGGGGATTGGCTGTTTTCAAGGGATTTAAAATTTGTAATAAGATTCTCATAGCAAAGAGGTTTTGGGTTTCATCATGAGAAAGTAAAACAGATAATAGAATATGAGACTGCCCACATTAATAAATCACCTACTAAAAACAAACCTGAGTAAAAGTAAGAAATTTTCTTCTTTCAAATTCAGGGAAGGGTGTTGGGAACATTACAATTAGGAGAATTATTACAAAGCTTATGTATTCCAAAGCTCATCCTGAGAATTCTGTTTAGAAAGATTTTTCAGATTAATTCACCCTATAATAACTACATTGATACTTTCAGCATCATTTACAATTCCTGGTTTAATTAAATGCGTATATTTAATTAAATATATTTATATATACTTATATATCTATGTCTGTATTGAATCTTAGTTTCTCTATGTGAAGAAATCTGACTGTACTATTAAAATAAACTTTGTGCTTTTTCTTCCCCCATCTAGAAACATTCCACATTGAAATTTTGTACACACTAAACACTAACTGTTCTACTTAACAATAATTTGTTGTGTATTTTTCTCTTCCACTTATCAACACATTTTATAATGCCAGCATTATACCAAAACAAGCCAAAAAATACAATATTTTAATAGAGTACAGACCAATCCCTCATATACATAGAAATGAAGAATCTTTTCAGAATTTTAAAGGGCACCTGTGAAGAATTTACAGATAACAGCATTCCCGGCAATGAAAGACTCTGGATTTTCCTTAAGATCAGTAACAAGGCAAGAATTTCTCTTTTATAACCTGTATTCAACATTGCACTGGAAGTGTAATCAGTACAATAAGGAAAGAAGAAGAAAAAGGACACAGAGAATGGAAAGAAAGTAACTATCTACAGATGGTTGCCTGTCTTCAAATTGCCTTTTCTGAAAGAACTTTTAAGTTCCAATAAAAACTTCAAGGCAAAATAGGTTATGGGTTTAATCATTAGAAAGTAAGACAGAAATGAAGATAGAAGACACGACTGTGTATAAGAGAAAATGCTAAGGAAGCTATTTTAAAAGCTGCTGCTAGAACTAATACGGGAAGCTAATAATGTAACACAATGAAATACATATATTCTTATAAGAACTGTAAATTCAAATTTAAAAAGAATGGTTTATTGTAGCATCGAAAAACTTAAAATAATAGGAACAGATTTAAAATTGATATAAGAACTGTCTTATGATACATGGAAAAAGCACACTGCATAGAGAAATGAAAAAAGATGAAAGTAAATGGAGAGATACAATGTTCTTGAGAATCAGCAGGCTAAGTATTGTGAAGACCTCAGTTCTCTTTAAACCAACTTCAGTTCTCTTCAAACCAAACATTCAAGGCAATCCCAAGCAAAGATCCTACAGACTTTTTAATAGAAATGGATGAGCTAATTCTAAAATTTATATGGCCATTCAAAAGACCCAGAAGACACAAAAACACTATGTACAGTAAGAACAAAGTCGAGGGACTTATACTATCTAATTTCAAATGTACATTTATAGCTACATTAATTAAAATGGTGTAGCATTGGTGTAAAAAAAGTGTAAAAACAGATCAATGAAAGAAAATAGAGTGTCTAGGCCGGGCAAGGTGGCTAACATCTGTAATCACAGCACTTTGGGAGGCTGAAGAGGGTGGATAACCCGAGGTCAGGAGTTCGAGAATAGCCAGGCCAACACAGTGAACCCCTACCTTTACAAAAAATACATAAATTAGCTGGGTGCAGTGGCATACACCTGTAGTCCCAGCTAGGAAAGAGGAGGCAGGAGAATCATTGGAACCTGTGATGGGGAGGTTGCAGTGAGCCGAGACTGCACCACTGCACTCCAGACTGGGCGACAGAGCGAGACCCTGTCTCAAATAAATAAAGGAAGAAAGAAAAGAAAGTGTCTAGAAATACACCCATGGGTATAATAAGCGATTTTCAACAGAGTTGCCAAGATAATTCAATAGAGAAAAGGTTTTCTTTTCAACAAATCCAATGAAAACAATTAGATGTCCAAATGAAAAACAGAATAACTTTGTTTCTTATCTCATATCATACACAAAATTACATAAAAATAGATGCAGTTGAAACACTGAAAGGTAAATTATAAATATAACTTCTAGAAAAGATTATATAATATCCTCATAACATTCATGAATGCAATGATTTCTAAATAGAACACAAATCATTTTAAAAATCTGATATTTGAAAAGCATAAATAAGTAAATGAATTACAAAATAAAAATTAGATTTTATCAAAATTGTATAAGTCTAAACTTCAGTAAGACAGTAAAAATTACGTAATTGGGTATATCAAGAATAGATTATAAATTACATTATAAAGTAGATTTATATATCATTAGATTTCATATCAAGAATAGATGATGCATTACATAATTGGGCACATCAAGAATAGATTAATAATCCTGACGACTGTAACTCAATAACAAAGCAAACTACCTAACTTTAAAATGTGCAACTTGTTTGATCAAATAATTTACAAAAGAAGATTTATAAATGACCAATAAACATGAATATGATCAATATCTGTAATCATCAAGAAAATGCATGTTAGTATAATGAGATTTCTCTAAGATACCTGAAACTCAGAAGTCTGGCAATTTCGAGTGTTCAGAAGCACGCAGAGCAAATGGAAATCTTCTACATGTTTTATGGGGATGCAAAATTGGAGAACTACTCTGAAAAACAGACTGGCAGTTTCTTATACATATGTTTACTATATGTATAAAGCCTCATCAGTTTTACCTCTAGAAATCTACCCAGGAAAAAATTTAAACTTATGTCCACACAAGGATTTCCACATAATTGTCTACAGCACCTTTATGTATAATAGACCAAAATCAGAAATACTCCAAAAGTTGACCAAATGGCAAATAAATAAATACTAGTATATCAAAANATCCTGAGAATTCTGTTTAGAAAGATTTTTCAGATTAATTCACCCTATAATAACTACATTGATACTTTCAGCATCATTTACAATTCCTGGTTTAATTAAATGCGTATATTTAATTAAATATATTTATATATACTTATATATCTATGTCTGTATTGAATCTTAGTTTCTCTATGTGAAGAAATCTGACTGTACTATTAAAATAAACTTTGTGCTTTTCTTCCCCATCTAGAAACATTCCACATTGAAATTTTGTACACACTAAACACTAACTGTTCTACTTAACAATAATTTGTTGTGTATTTTCTCTTCCACTTATCAACACATTTTATAATGCCAGCATTATACCAAAACAAGCCAAAAAATACAATATTTTAATAGAGTACAGACCAATCCCTCATATACATAGAAATGAAGAATCTTTTCAGAATTTTAAAGGGCACCTGTGAAGAATTTACAGATAACAGCATTCCCGGCAATGAAAGACTCTGGATTTTCCTTAAGATCAGTAACAAGGCAAGAATTTCTCTTTTATAACCTGTATTCAACATTGCACTGGAAGTGTAATCAGTACAATAAGGAAAGAAGAAGAAAAGGACACAGAGAATGGAAAGAAAGTAACTATCTACAGATGGTTGCCTGTCTTCAAATTGCCTTTTCTGAAAGAACTTTTAAGTTCCAATAAAACTTCAAGGCAAAATAGGTTATGGGTTTAATCATTAGAAAGTAAGACAGAAATGAAGATAGAAGACACGACTGTGTATAAGAGAAAATGCTAAGGAAGCTATTTTAAAAGCTGCTGCTAGAACTAATACGGGAAGCTAATAATGTAACACAATGAAATACATATATTCTTATAAGAACTGTAAATTCAAATTTAAAAGAATGGTTTATTGTAGCATCGAAAACTTAAAATAATAGGAACAGATTTAAAATTGATATAAGAACTGTCTTATGATACATGGAAAAGCACACTGCATAGAGAAATGAAAAAAGATGAAAGTAAATGGAGAGATACAATGTTCTTGAGAATCAGCAGGCTAAGTATTGTGAAGACCTCAGTTCTCTTTAAACCAACTTCAGTTCTCTTCAAACCAAACATTCAAGGCAATCCCAAGCAAAGATCCTACAGACTTTTAATAGAAATGGATGAGCTAATTCTAAAATTTATATGGCCATTCAAAAGACCCAGAAGACACAAAACACTATGTACAGTAAGAACAAAGTCGAGGGACTTATACTATCTAATTTCAAATGTACATTTATAGCTACATTAATTAAAATGGTGTAGCATTGGTGTAAAAAAAGTGTAAAACAGATCAATGAAAGAAAATAGAGTGTCTAGGCCGGGCAAGGTGGCTAACATCTGTAATCACAGCACTTTGGGAGGCTGAAGAGGGTGGATAACCCGAGGTCAGGAGTTCGAGAATAGCCAGGCCAACACAGTGAACCCCTACCTTTACAAAAAATACATAAATTAGCTGGGTGCAGTGGCATACACCTGTAGTCCCAGCTAGGAAAGAGGAGGCAGGAGAATCATTGGAACCTGTGATGGGGAGGTTGCAGTGAGCCGAGACTGCACCACTGCACTCCAGACTGGGCGACAGAGCGAGACCCTGTCTCAAATAAATAAAGGAAGAAAGAAAAGAAAGTGTCTAGAAATACACCCATGGGTATAATAAGCGATTTTCAACAGAGTTGCCAAGATAATTCAATAGAGAAAAGGTTTTCTTTTCAACAAATCCAATGAAAACAATCAGATGTCCAAATGAAAATAGAAGAACTTTGTTTCTTATCTCATATCATACACAAAATTACATAAAATAGATGCAGTTGAAACACTGAAAGGTAAATTATAAATATAACTTCTAGAAAAGATTATATAATATCCTCATAACATTCATGAATGCAATGATTTCTAAATAGAACACAAATCATTTTAAAATCTGATATTTGAAAAGCATAAATAAGTAAATGAATTACAAAATAAAATTAGATTTTATCAAAATTGTATAAGTCTAAACTTCAGTAAGACAGTAAAATTACGTAATTGGGTATATCAAGAATAGATTATAAATTACATTATAAAGTAGATTTATATATCATTAGATTTCATATCAAGAATAGATGATGCATTACATAATTGGGCACATCAAGAATAGATTAATAATCCTGACGACTGTAACTCAATAACAAAGCAAACTACCTAACTTTAAAATGTGCAACTTGTTTGATCAAATAATTTACAAAAGAAGATTTATAAATGACCAATAAACATGAATATGATCAATATCTGTAATCATCAAGAAAATGCATGTTAGTATAATGAGATTTCTCTAAGATACCTGAAACTCAGAAGTCTGGCAATTTCGAGTGTTCAGAAGCACGCAGAGCAAATGGAAATCTTCTACATGTTTTATGGGGATGCAAAATTGGAGAACTACTCTGAAAACAGACTGGCAGTTTCTTATACATATGTTTACTATATGTATAAAGCCTCATCAGTTTTACCTCTAGAAATCTACCCAGGAAAAAATTTAAACTTATGTCCACACAAGGATTTCCACATAATTGTCTACAGCACCTTTATGTATAATAGACCAAAATCAGAAATACTCCAAAAGTTGACCAAATGGCAAATAAATAAATACTAGTATATCAAAACAATAGAACATATTTTTACTCAGCAATAAAGAATGGACTACGGATACATGAGAACATGAACCAATCTCAAAAACATTCTGCTGGAAAAAAGAAAACCTACACTAAAAGTCAATAGCTTATAGTTCTATTTATATAAAAATCTAGAATAAGATAAACTAACCTGTAGTGACAGCAAGATCAGTGCTTGCCTAGAGTCAAGGGCGGTGACTTTTAAAAGGCATAATGGAACATTTGGGGGTGACAGAGATGTTCTACATTTTGATCATGATAATGGCTTCAAGTGTGTATGTATTTGTCAAAATTCATCTAACAGTATATTTAAAATCGATGAATTTTATTTTATGTAAATTAATCAATTGATTTGGTTTAAAAACTACAATAGAAAGGCTAGTGGACACTGTATCTGAGGCACTGAATGGAGTAAACCATTCTTTCTTCCATCCTAGAAACTCCAGGAGTAAAAGAGACCTTGCCTTCAGTGCATGAACTTGTCCACACTTATCAGTTACTGAAAATATTTCAGAAACTGATTTCCTCTGATTTCAAAGAATCTGAGGAAAACTTTGACTCTCTGGTAGTCAAACAAATGTTTTTGTACTTGGAGATTTGGAAACTTGTTGTAAATCTAATATTAGGTTAGGGCAGCTTGACAAAACAATAAGAATTTGTTGCCTGGGCAAGGTTGCAGTGAGCCGAGACTGCACCACTGCGCTCCAGACTGGGCAACAGAGCGAGACCCCATCTCAAATAAATAAATAAAGGAAGAAAGAAAAGAAAGTGTCTAGAAATATGCCCATGGGTATAATGACCGGTTTTCAACAGAGTTGCCAAGATAATTCAATAGAGAAAAGGTTTTCTTTTCAACAAATCCAATGAAAACAATTAGATGTCCAAATGAAAACAGAATAACTTTGTTTCTTATCTCATATCATACACAAAATTACATAAAAATAGATGCAGCTGAAACAGATACAGGCTCACACCTGTAATCCCAACATTTTGGGAGGCTGAGGCGGGAGGATTGCTTGAGCCCAAGAGTTTAAAACCAGCCTAGGCAACAGTGAGACCCTAGCTTTGAAAACAAACAAACAACAAAAGGTTAACATTAGTTATTTTCTTTACTCTCATTGATTAGTAGTAAGTTCATGTTTGGAAAAAAATTAGTTTGTAAACTGGGAAGAAACAACGTTATTATTTGCATCTCAAGTTGTACCTGGCAGTTCCCAGGTCAAGTTAAGTGACATTCTCAGGGGAAGCCTCCTGTCTTTGCCTAAATTACACCAAGTTATTTCATGCCTCAACTCCCTCCACATGTGTTGCCCTCGGAGCCTGAAAGTTTTTTCCCTTGTCTTTGCTTGGGTTCACTTCCACTCATTCCTCCAGACCCAATTTAAAAATTGATTTTTTCAAATCACCATTCTGTTTCAATCAGTTGTTCTTTATTAGATTTACTCATTGCACTACATTTTATGCATTCAGAACATCTATGAAATTTGGATATTTGTGTATTTATAAATGAATTTTTTGGCTTATTGTCTGTCCTATCTCTATTCTAAGTTCTATGACCTCATTCCTTTCCAGTGCTTACAAATGCTGTTGATTACTGGAATTGTTCAGTACTTCTGAATTCCGGAGATGTGTACAGGAGGGTCAAAGTTTTATACAATCAAAGAGAAGATCCCATTTTCTGTGATTTTCCTAAATGGCTTCAAAACGTGGCTTAATCTGAAAATAGGTTGGGGGGGTTTCAAAGGCATGGACTCTCATTCTGTCCAATTTTACATTTCTGGTTTCCAAAAGAGTACCAAAAAATAATAACAACAACAACATAGTATCAAGCAAATAAATTTAAGAAAAAGAATATTCTTTGGAGGACAAGAGGAAACTGAATCATATCATTAAAAATGGTAAATGAAGGGAAAGTATCAAGCATTTATCCTGCCTTGTCTATAGGAAGTACCACTACGTAATTAATTAAAGAGTAGCCCATAAGAAGTGTCTCCTTATAAAACATCACAGCAAATTAAAAAGAAAAAAAACTCTTCTAACTGTTGTGAGATGGTATCTCATTGCGGTTTTGATTTGCATTTCTCTGATGGCCAGTGATGACGAGCATTTTTTCATGTGTCTGTTGGCTGTATGAATGTCTTCTTTTGAGAAATGTCTGTTCATATCCTTGGCCCACTTTTTGATGGGATTGTTTGTTTTTTTCTTGTAAATTTGTTTGAGTTCTTGTGCTGGAGAGGATGTGGAGAAATAGGAACACTTTTACACTGTTGGTGGGATTGTAAACTAGTTCAACCATTGTGGAAAACAGTATGGCGATTCCTCAAGGATCTAGAACTAGAAATACCATTTGACCCAGCCATCCCATTACTGGGTATATACCCAAAGGATTATAAATCATGCTGCTATAAAGACACATGCACACATATGTTTATTGTGGCACTATTCACAATAGCAAAGACTTGGAATCAACCCAAATGTCCATCAGTGACAGACTGGATTAAGAAAATGTGGCACATATACACCATGGAATACTATGCAGCCATAAAAAAGGATGAGTTTGTGTCCTTTGTAGGGACATGGATGCAGCTGGAAACCATCATTCTCAGCAAACTATCACAAGAACAGAAAACCAAACACCGCATGTTCTCACTCATAGGTGGGAACTGAACAATGAGATCACTTGGACTCGGGAAGGGGAACATCACACACTGGGGCCTATCATGGGGAGGGGGGAGGGGGGAGGGATTGCATTGGGGAGTTATACATGATATAAATGATGAATTGATGGGTGCTGACGAGTTGATGGGTGCAGCACACCAACATGGCACAAGTATACATATGTAACAAACCTGCACGTTATGCACATGTACCCTAGAACTTAAAGTATAATAAAAAAAAGAAAGAAAAAGAGAAAAAAAACTGACAACTTAAATGCTCTAATTTTCAAAATAACTAATTAATGAATCTAATCATTGAGCATTTTGCTGCTAATATAACAAAGAGTGAGGTAACTAGACATCACGTACCTCCTGATTAAAGAATACAATACCGGCCGGGCGCAGTGGCTCACGCCTGTAATCCCAGCACTTTGGGAGGCCGAGGTAGGTGGATCACGAGCTCAGGAGATTGAGACCATCCTGCCTAACACGGTGAAACCCCGTCTCTGCTAAAAATACAAAAAACTAGCCAGGCGTGGTGGTGGGCGCCTGTAGTCCCAGCTACTCGGGAGGCTGAGGCAGGAGAATGGCGTGAACCCGGGAGGCGGAGCTTGCAGTGAGCCGAGATCCCGCCACTGCACTCCAGCCCGGGCGACAAAGAGAGACTCCGTCTCAAAAAAAAAAAAAAAAAAAAAAAAAAAATACAATACCACCTACAGTCTTTCCAGTGGAACGGAACATGAGCCTGCTGATGCCTGAGATCCAGCACCAAGTATTTAAAGAAATAGCGAGGACAAAGAACACATTAAACCACACCATTAGTACATAACAAGTCTATACTATGGAAAACCTTACAAGACAAATGTCCAGGGTTGATGAACAGATGAGTGGCAAGGTAATATAAAGAAGTGGGAGGAAAGCCTGTCAATGAAAAAATGTATCATTTATTTTAAATAGGCAAGAAAAAAACTATAAAAATCACTAGCAGAAGTTCTCTACAAGAAATTCTACGGCGATTCTGTCATGCTGAAATAAAAGGAGGCTAGACAATAACCTGAATTCAAAGAAAGAAAAGCATGGGGAAAGTAACTTTACAGGTAAATAGAAAAGAGAATATAAATGTATTTTTTGTTATTAACTAATTTTTTCCTCAACTGTATAAAACAGTATTTATAAGTCTATGTTGATGGACATACAATATATAAAGGTACAATTTGTGTAACAAAATGATACACTGAAAGAGTAGGGAATGAGCTTTATGAAAGCAAAGTCCTTGTACACTATTGAAATTAGGTTGATATTATCTCAACTAGATTTTTATAAGTTAAATGTTAATTGTGATCCTCAGAGCAATCACTAAAAAAACCTCGAAATCATATTGAAAGAAATGACAAATGAATTAAATGATATGCTGGAAGTACCTAACAAAGGACAGTAATTTAATAGAATTCAAATATGCATAAGAAGTACATAAAATAAACACAAATATGGCGGATGTGAGTCCTATCTTATCAGTAAATGCATTACATAATAATGGACTAAGCACTCGAATTAAAAGTAGAGATTAGAAGAATGGTCAACTATACACAAGTCAACTAAACACAACTATACACAAGTCAACTAAAACACAAGTCAACTAAACACAACTATATGCAAGTCAACTAAACACAAGTAAACTATTACCTATCTACAAAAGGTACACTTTGTATTCAAAGACACAAACAGGTTAAAATTAAAAGGATGGAAAGAGATATACTATGTAAACAATAGTAAGAGAACTGGTGTGGCTATACTAATATCAGACAATATAGATTATAAGGCAAAATATTGTTATTAGATACAAAGGTGATTTTATAATAAGAGGTTAATTCATCTAGAAAATATAACAATTTAAAATATATAATAATCCAACAATAGAGCTCAATATACATAAAGAAAAATTGCAGATTTGAAGGAGAGGCACGTCAACCTTAGCAGCTGCAAAATCAATCCCCTTTAAGCAATAAATAAAAAACTGGAAAGAAATTCAAGAAGGAAATTCAACATTTGAACAGCACTATAAATGAACTAGAACTAACATCTATAAAATACTCCACCCAACAGAACAGACTACAGATTAGGCCCTATGGTAGTCCTTAAAACAAAGCCCAATAAACTTAAAAATATAAATCATAGAAAGTATGTTTTCTGGCCATAATGCAATTATACTAGAAATCAGTAACAATAAAATATGGAAAACTAACAAAAATGTGGACATTAATAATACACTATTAAATAACCAATAGGTCAAGAAGAAATCCCAGGTAAATTTGAAAAGACTTGGAAATAAGTGAAGGAAAACACAACATATTAAAATACATGAAATACACCTAAAACAGTACTTAAAGGCAAATTTATAGCTCTAACCTTCTCTTAAAAAAATAAGATGTTTTCAGACTAATAACCTAACTTTGCACCTTCTTAAGTAACTAGAGTAAGAAGAGGAAACTAAAGCCAAAGCAAACAGAAGGAAAAAATAAAGATTACAGTGGTAATAAATGACAAAGAGTAGCGAAAGTAACCGAAACCAAAAGCAGGTTCTTTGAAAAGATCAAATAACCAAACCAAAAGTAGGTTCTTCGAAAAGATCAAACCAAATTGACAACCTGTAAGACTGACAAAGAAACAAAGAGAGAAGATGCAAGTTACTAAAATCAGAAATAAAAGAGGAAGTATTTTTACTTATATTTTACTTATCTTAGAAATTAAAAGTATTATAAAGGAATGCTATAAACAATCATATACCTACAAATTAAGATTACCTAAATGAAATGGTCAAATCCTCAGAATGACAGAAACAACAGACTCAAAAAAAGAAACAGGAAAAAAATTAGAAAATTGGAATAGACCTATAACAAGAAAAAAGACTGAATTAATAGTGAAAAACTTCCTGTAAGAAAAAGTACAGGACCAGATGGCTTCACTGGTGAATTCTACCAAATGTTTGAAGAAGAATCAACAACAATCTTCTACAGACTCCTCCAAAAAACAGAAGAGGAGAGAGAGGAGAGACACTTCACAACTCATTCTATGAGGCCAGTATTATCCTGAAAACAAAATCAAAGACCCCCTCAACACACACACACACACCACCACACCAATTTCCCTCATGAACACTGGTGCAAAAATTCTCATCAAAATACTAGTACACGTGTAACATGTGAAGGATTATACACAATGGATGAGTGGGATTTCTCTGAGGAATGCATAGTTGGCATATCATATAAAAATCAACAAATACCATAGGATGAAAAACACGTGACCATCCCAGTAGACAGAAAATAAACATATGACAAAATTCAAACCCTTCCACAATTAAAAAGGAAAATCTATTGGCAATAGGAAGGAGCCTGACAAAGGACATCTATGAAAAGCTCAATGCTATCTTCATTCTTAGTGATTAGTGACTGAAAGTTTTCCTCCTAATATCAGGAACAAGACAAGAATGTCAGTTTTCATCCCTTATATTCAACATGGTACTACAGGATCCAGTTATGGCACTTAGGCAAGAAAAAGAAACAAGGTAATCATATTGGAAAGAATGAATGAAACTACCTCTATTTGCAGATGACATGATCTTGCACAGAGAAGATCCTAAGGAATCTATAAAAAATTAGAGGCCATAACTGAGTTATTAGAAACTCAGTTTCTAATGTTTGAAGGATACAAAATCAAGATATAAAAATCAGTTGTATTTCTACAGACTAGCAATAAACAATCTGGACATGAATTTAATAAATCAATTCCATTTTCACTAGCACAACATGAATGGCACACCTAGGAATAAATATAACCAAAAGTGTAAGATGAGCATACTCAAAACTGCAAAATTTTTGAAAGAAATTTACAAAAATATAAATCAATGTAAAGACATCTCACATTTATAGATTGGAAGACAATCTTTTAAAGACGGAAATATTTTCAAAAATGATCTACAAATTCAATGGAATCACTATCAAAATCTCAGTTGCCTTTTATGCAAAATAAGATGATTTAAAATTTAAATGGAAAAGCAAGGGACCCTGAATAGTCGCAATAGTACTGAAAATGAAGAACAAGGTCAGAGGACTCACACTTTCCAATTTCAAAACTTACTACACAGCTACAGTAATCAAGACTGTTTTGTACCAACATGAGGACAGACATACAGATCCATGGAACAGAATTGAGAATTCTGAAATAAAGACATACATTCATGATCAGTTAATTTTCAACAAAGATGTCAAAACTTCAACTAGAGAAGAGTAATCTGTTTTATAAATGGGCTGGGGTAATTGGATATCAACATGTAAGAAAAAAAAAAAGATTTTGGAACTCTACCTTATATTGTGGTAAGAGACAAGCATGACTTGTTTTCTGGTCACAACCCTGCTGACCAAAACAAGATCTGGCCCAAACAGGATAAAGTGAAGAAATTAGCAGGAACCAGCAGATGGTGATGAAAGTGATCCCTAGTTGCCCTCATTGCTCATCGGACTGGGATACTCCCACTAACGCCATGACAGTTTACAAGTGCCAAGGCAACCACCCAGAAGTTACCACCCCTTTCCTAGAAAGTTATAAATAAATCCCCCCTCAATTTGAATTGACTCACCCATCCATGTAATTGAAAGCGAATGTAAGGGAGTACAAATACAGTTTGTACAAGAGCCCATAAGTTGGTAACTCTGGGCCCCCTGCCTATGAGTTAGGCCTGTTCTACAAAGAACGGTACCTACAGTTCTAAGAGATGGCTAACAGCACTGGCTCACCCTTGAATTCCTTCCTGTGCAAAGCCAAGAACCCTTCTGGACTGAACCCAAAAGTTGAGGCTTGCTTGTGCTGCATCATTATCTATAAAAATTAACTCAACTGAATCAAAACCCAAATCCTAAATATAAGAGTAAAACTGTAAACTGCTTAAAACGTAATTGACCTTGGATTAAGCAATGGTTTACCTACATTTGACAGCAAAAGCACAAGCAACTAAAGAAAAACAGACAAATTAAATTTTATAAACTTCAAAACTTTTGTATTTTAAAGGATATTATCAAAAAAGTGAAAAGATAACACACAAAATGAGATAATTAAAAATGGGCAAAGGACTTTTTCAAGGAGATTTCTATCTTCAATGAATCAAGGTTTGACAAGAGAAACTGTAGCAAAGACATGTGTGTCATCATATCATAGCTCATGCAACTTACACACACATTGTTGGACAATCATGAATCATTTGCTATATATATATACGTAAAGGCCATATAGATGCTCATCCAGCATGTGCTTAATTTGTTAACTGACAATTAATTTTTTCCCAGTGCAACTCATTCCATTTAAGAACATTTTAAGCCATTCTACAACGTAAACGTAGTTCAAAACATCATATGGTACACAATAAATATATATGCTATATTTGTCAATTAAAAATACAAAAGAGCATTCAAAATGGTACAAAAACAAGGAGAAGCAAAGGATTTCGTAGAAATTTCTTCAAAGAAGACATATATGTGACTAATGTTTAAAAATCTTCAAAATCAATAGTCATCAGTGAAATGCAAGTTAACACCTCAATGACATACCACTAGATGTTCTCCTAGATGGCTATAATTTTAAAACGCAGAAAATAAAAAGTGTTGGCAAGGATGTAGAGAAATCAGATCCCTGATATGTAGCTTGTGAAAATGTAAAATGGTGCAATTATCCTTTGGAAAGCAGATATTGCTTTAGAAAGTTAAATATAGAATTGCCATATCACTCAGCTATTTTACTCCTAGGTATGCCCCCAAGAGAACTGAAAATATTTGTCCATGCAAAAGCTCGTACATGAATATTCCTCACAGCATTGTTCATAATTGCCAAAAAGTAAAAAATTCCACATCTATCAACTGATGAATAAACAAAATTTGTTATATCCATAAATTAAATATTATTCAGCCATAAAAAGGAATGCACTACTGATTCATGCAAGAACGTGCACAAACCTTGAAAACATGCTAAGTGAAAGAAGCCAACCACAAAAGGCTACATATTGTGTGATTCAATTTATATGAAATGCCCAGAATATAATATCCCATTGAGACAGAAAGTAGATTAGTGGTCGCCAGTAGCTGGAGGAGGGGAGCAAGGAGTAGCTCTTCTAATAGTAGTTGACAGCTTTATAAATATATTAAAAATAAACTGTATACTTTAAAGGGTGATTTTATAGTATGTAAATTATATATGTCAATTAAAATTTAACTAAAACCTGAACCATAATGATATCAACTTAATATTTTAACCTCGAACTCATAAATGTATATATTTATCCCCAACAGTGTTTGGAAAAATATATAAGGGCTTTCTGTGACTGTGATCCAATACTGTCTCTCTGTAATTTTCTCAAGATCCAAATAATGCATAACGCATCTTTTTAGAGTCCCAGTTCTACATCATTTCAACCCGTGTGAAAATTAGCCATTTTGGGGTCATTCTGAGGGCTAAATTCGTCCAAATATTTTTCTGGTCTCCTACGGTTATCTCCTAAACACCTAATTTGGTGAGATTTTAAATCTACTCTTTAGAGTCTCTTGGAAGCTTCTAATTTCATTTTAAATTGGACTACAAACTTCCTCTACTTTAAACTCATTTAATCATATTTTTGGTATTTAATTAAAACACGTAACCACTACAGGTAGCATAAGCAGTTTTGAAGGGAACAGAACCAATTCTTGACAAGCATATAACTCATCTGGTGTAAATGGAAGGGCAAAGGCAGGAAAAAGGAAGAGCATCTAAGGCACAAGTCATCAGATAACAGAAAAAAACACTGAAAGACCAGTTTGTTCAGGACATTTGTATACAGAAATGAGATTAAATACCTATTATACTTAAACACGATAGTAAGGTACGGATGAGTCTGAATATGTGAAAAGGTCATTGCACACATATATTAATATGATAGCATGGACCATAGAACAGATTTTGGGGAACATATAAACAGAGAAATCTGACTAGTGTTTATCCACCCATCTATAAACCTGTGCCCTTAAGTTGAGGATAAAATATCCTTCAGTCCAGTTTCTAGGACTTTTACTGCAAAAACAAAAAATGGTGATCACTAAACTTTGAAGAATATAAGCAACCCCAACCACATAGAGCCCCACCTCTGTGTCTCTACTCTACTCATTATGGATTCTAATTATTGCCTGGAAACAGATTATACACCCTGGGTCTAAATAATGTCCTTTGTAGCTTTGGAAATGACTTTTCTCATCTTTTAAATGGTTACAATGATTGCTGTGTTGGTAGATAGCAGGCACCAAAGATGTCCACACTCCAATTTTCTGTGAATATATTGCCTTATACCACAAAAGGAACTGTGTAGACAAGAGTAAATCTTCCTGAGATTAGAAGATTATCTTTGACTACTAAAGTAGGTCCAATCTAATCACATGGATTTCTAAAAGTAGAAGAACAAGATAGATGAATATGTCAGATGGAACACAAGGACCTGACCAACTCTGGGTGGCTTTAAAGATGGAGAGAGAGGCCATGAGTCATAGAATGTGGGTAGCTCCTAGAAGCAAGGAAATGAAGACCTCAGTCCTACAACCACATATAACTGAATTCTGCCAAAAATCTAAATGAGCAAAGAAAGACATTGTCTCCCAGGGCCTCCAGAGAGAAACACAGCCCTGGCCACACCTCAATTTTAGCCCACTAAAACCTGTGCTAGACCTGGATCTACAGAACTGTAAAATAATACATTTATACTGTTTTAAGTCACTAAAATTGTGTTAATTTTTAATAGTCACAATAAAAAAATAAAATGAACTCATCCTCACAGAAATGGGACTAATTTTAAACTAGACGATTCATGTAAAAAGGATATACCATTCCTGATACTAAAGTTGTTAGTAGTTTTACCATTGCTCTTCTGTTATTGTTAGTCTCACAGCACTTAGAACATGAGGCATTGTTTCATAGATATATTTTTCAAAATAGATTGCATGCCCCTTGATGGCAACAGTCATGCCTAATTTATTTTGGAGTACACATGCTAGCCATACCATTGTAGGTTTTTTAATTCTTTCATATATGTGTGATTAAACAAACAATTGGACAGTATTGAAGGATTTTGCATTTTCAGATACTTAGAAATCTGTGCTAAATAATTATAGGAACACTTGGGAGTTGCTGCTCTATCTAAATGATGTGATACTATGGCAACGGGAGAAAAAAATGAAAGTAAACTATCTTTGTAATTGGTCTTAGATAGGCAAGAACACGGCCAATAGTGAATTAAGGAATGAGAAGCATTACAGAAGACTAAATGGGATGCAACATTCATAGCTTTGACATAGTTGTTGTTAGAGACAAATTTTATGAATGACAATACAGGTAGTCTATATGCATTGCTTATGTGATGTGTATTAGGAGTTATTTTCTTATTCTGCTCAATAAGACTTAGTAGAAAAGATGAACAAGCAACAGTAAGAACAGCTCTTTCACCTCTTCTATAAATTTCTTTTCAGTCAGTATTAAAAATTGTCCCAAATTTAAGCCTGTTTGTGTTACCACATATACAGAATACTCATCAGGGATTACACAAAGAATATTAGAATAAAAAGAAGCTTTAAGAATTTCAATTGAATTACAAGACACCCTGATACTTACGCACATTTTTTTCTAAGCTTTTTTTTTTTTTTTTTTTCCTCAAAGTACCATCTCCAGAGCCGCAAAGCACAATTTTCACTGCTTTGGAAAATAATGTTGTATTTTCTGAGTCAAGTATATCTGGATAATTACTTATTTGAAGTCTACAAACACAATTTTGAGATACTGAAAAGCAAACATGTAAGACAGGTTAAAACAAGAAAGGTATGTTTATAATACACTATTGTTTTGGTTTAGGTATCACTGTATCCTTAAATCTTTGAGCATATAGAAAAAACACAATCTAGAGACTCACAGGATTTGTGTTCATCTTTCTGCGGCAGACAGACTCTAAGATGGCCCCATGGTTTCCATCTCATGCTTTTGCTCTTGCATACTCTTCTACCTTTGAGTTTAGGTCAGACTTGTGACTTTGTTCCAGCCTGTAGAGCACAACAAAAGTGACATGCTATATGTAATTATGACACGTAAGATTGTAACAGCTGTCTTCCTAGGAGACATTATTTCCCTTGCTGGCTTTTAAGAAACCAGCTGCCATTGGTGTATTTTCAATGTTTTCTTGCTTTTTGTCGGTTTCAAATAAATAGAATGTGAAAAATAAACAAGTCTGAAACTGACTTCAAGTTTTAAGAGTGATAAAGTACTGTGAAAGTTAAAGAGGCGAACCCCGCCGCCATTTTGTCCCCTGGTCCCTGCAAGGCATACTGACAGCCGGCGCCCCAGCGCGGACCCGTCCTGGTCTGCGTGACGCACGACCCTCGTGGACACTCACCCCTGGCCACCCTGCGCAGCTCAGAGCGGCTCAGAGCTTATCGCCGGGAACGGGGCGGGGCGGGACGGGGCAGGGAGGTCTTGGAGAGGCGGGGCGGCTTCCCAGCGTACCGCACCACGTGACTCTCAGTGTGGCCGCGCTTCTCCCAGCTAAGGCCCGTGCGCAGGCGCACTCTGGTTCGCGCCACTGGGGCGCCCAGGCGGGAGGTTGGAGCATCTTGTGAGTTAGAATATGGAGAGGGCCACATGACAACCGAGGGTGGCCTCTGTCCAGCAGCTGGTAAAAAAAAGTCATAACCCTCAGTCCGATAACCTGCAAGAAGACTGAATTTTGCCAACAATCACATGAGCTTAAACAAAGTTCCTTCTCCAGTTGAGCCTTAGATGAGACTAGTACTCTGGCTAACATATTGATTGCAGCTTTGCTAAACTCTAAACGGGACGCTAACTAAATTATTCCTCGACTCATGACACAGAATACATGAGATAATGTATTGTTTTAAGCAATAGCTAATATATTAGGTTTCAAAACCTTTTCTGTGCAGGTTGAGACAAGTTTCATAATACAAACTATTGCCTCCTATTTCTTATTTAAAGTATTAAATACTAAATCAACACAATAACATCAGTTGACTCATTATGATACTACATACATGAACTGACAAGTGAAACTTTTAGGTTGTTTCAAGACTGTATATGAAAAATTGGTTAAATGTTTAAGTTGGTGCCCAATTAATTTGCTATAAAACTTTTTTAAATCTCTTTTTTCTTTCTTATCTTTGCAATATCTACTAACCAAATTAGGCAAGCTCACATCATAAATATTTCTAAAATTCATCGTTTCCTTAATTCATATTCATGAGCCGTGATTTGGGAGCTATCATATCCCACCTTTCACTGTATCAACTTCATTTTTTTTTTTTTGAGACGGAGTCTCGCTCGGTCGCCGAGACTGGAGTGCAGCGGCACGATCTCGGCTCACTGCAAGCTCCGCCTCCCAGGTTTACACCATTCTCCTGCCTCAGCCTCCCGAGTAGCTGGTACTACAGGTGCCCGCCATCACGCCCAACTGATTTTTTTTGTATTTTTTAAAGAGACAGGGTTTCATTGTGTTAGCCAGGACGGTCTCGATCTCCTGACCTCGTGATCTGCCCACCTCGGCCTCCCAAAATGCTGGGATTACAGGCGTGAGCCACTGCGCCTGGCCTGACTGTATCAACTTCATTCTGATCTCCACACTTCACTCTCACTCTTTTCCCCCTCCCTTCATTTTTACCTGAAACCAGAGTAATATTTCCTATATAAACTTGTAATTACATGAACCAGATTCTCTACCTGCTTTCCAGAGTCTTTGGGAAAAGGCTAAACTCTTCTGTATAACTCATCTCATGCCCCAGGTTTTACTAATTTCATCTGCCTAGCTAAAAGAAACATATTTTGTTTCCTCAAGGGTAAGGATTACGCATGTCTTATCTCTTTATTCTCAGCATTCTGCATGTTTGATTCGAGCCTCAAACAAATTTGACATTTAATATTTCTTGAAGTAATACGTGAAGCAATAAATAACATGTTTAAATGTATGTCATCAGAACGAGAATCTCATATACATTTTGTACATTTATTTTCTGTACCTATTCATCAATAAACTTTCTTTTTTTTGAGACGGAGTCTCGCTCTGTCGCCCAGGCTGCAGTGCAGTGGTGCTATCTCGGCTCACTGCAAGCTCCGCCTCCCGGGTCCACCCCATTCTCCTGCCTCAGCCTCCTGAATAGCTGGGACTACAGGCGCCCGCCACCGCGCCCAGCTAATTTTTTGTATTTTTAGTAGAGACGGGGTTTCACCATGGTCTCGATCTCCTGACCTCATGATCCGCCCACCTTGGCCTCCCAAAGTGCTGGGATTACAGGCGTGAGGCACCACGCCCAGCCTAAACTTTTAATAAAACATCTGAAAGGTATGTTAGCAAGATGGCAGAAAAAGAATTTTCTACCCCTGAGACAGCATCACTTAATGCTGAGGGACACCCTACTGGTTTGCTGTTTCTCCCACAAGGGAAAGTTACAGCATAGTAAGAGAGCATCTGACTCCTTCAGCTATGTGGGGTATTGCTCAAGAGGCCCACTGTTTTTCTCATCCTACCCAAAATACTGAAGTAATCAACATGTCTGAGTGGTTGAGAGGGCTGGGAGCACAGAAGTGAAACTCCAGACCCTCCTAACCACTCCACAGACTCCATCAGGAAGCCCGCCCATCAGTCACTCGGCAAACCTCACCTGTGAACTTGTAACTGGCCAGCAGGCTCCCCAAAGGCTCAATGTGCCTCACTCTTTTAACCAGGACAACTCATCAGAAACACCCTTGTGAGTGGCAACTGCAAGCAGCTTGTACAGACAGACATCCTAACTCTGCATGATTGGGAAAAAGTACACAAACTTGAGTATTTCAGGGTGCCACCCCAAAACAACAGGAGGGTATCAGCACCAGCTTTGAAGTTTCAAGAGAAGGCATACGGTATTAAGAATTCTCCCTCATAGAAAACAATAGCAGACACATCTACAGAAAAGATCTGAAAGAGCCTTGAAATTCCTGAGATGTTTGGTGAAGGTATTTCTTTCCAGAAGTCAGCCAGTAAAAACTGGAGGAGATGACTTTTAAAATATGAATAAAGCAACACAAGACTCAGGGATCAAGAAAAATCAAGAAACAAGACACCACCAAAAGAACACAAAAATATTCCACTAACCACCTCCAAAGAAATGGAGTTAGACAAATTGCCTGACAATTCAAAATAATCGTTCAATGGAAGCTCAGTGAGCTACAAGAGAACACAGATAGGCAAGTCAATAAAAACAGAATAGCAATATGTAAACAAAATTGGAAGTTCAGTAAAAAGATAGATATGAAAAAGAACCAAAGAAAATTCTGTAGCTGAAAAAAAACAGTGAATGAAATTTAAAATGCAGTAGAAAACAATAGCAGCAGACTTGATCAAGCAAACAAAAACAATTTGTGAACTCAAAGACAGATCATTTGAACATATACAGAAAGGAGAAAAAAAAAGAATGAAAATGAATGAAGACTATGAAATTTATGGACACCATCATTAGAGCTAACTTTTGCCTAATGGGTGTATAATAAAGAGAAGAGAAACAGAAAGGGCTACAAAGCTTATTTAGAAAAATAATGGCTAAAAACTTCTCAAATGTAGGTAGAAGTATAAGCGTCTAGGTATATGAAGCTCAAAGATTTCCAATAAGCTTCAGTCCAAAGAAGACTTTACCTAGACATAGAATCAAGCTCCAATAAAAGATTACTAACACACACACAAATCAAAGATCGAGAATTTTGAAAGCACCAAGAGAAAAGAGGCTAATGATATATAAAGAAATTCCATCAGGCTATCTGTGGGTTTATAAGCAGAAACCCTGCAGGCTAAGGAAAAGTAGGATGATATATTTAAAGTGCTAAAAGAAAGACAAACTGCCAACCAAAAATGCTTTACCCAGCAAAACTGTTGTTGAGAAACGAAAGGGAGATAAAGACTTCTCCAAATGAATAAAAGCTGAGGATGTTCATCATCACTAGAGCTGTTTTACACAAAATGATAAAGGGAAGCCTCTGAGTTGAAAGAAAATGACACTAACTTGTAACATAAAAACACATGAAAGTATAAAACTCATGTGAAATGGTAAGTGTATTGTCTTAAAAAATAAATGTATTAAAATAATTATAGCTATGATAACAATAAGTACACAATCTAAAAAGATATCAATTGTGATCTCAGAAGCATACTATTGGTAGGGAGTGTAGTTTTTATGTATGATTGAAGTAAAGTTATTAGCTTAAAATAGCTTGTTATAACTCTAAAATGTTTTTTGTAAGCCTCATGGTAACTACAAAGCAAAAATCTATAGTAGATACACAAAAGATAAGGAGAAAATAATTAAAGGATAAAATCAAAAATGAAGAGAGCAAGAGAGGATGAAAAGAACAAATAGTCTACAAAGCAGTCAGAAAACAATTACCAAAATGGCAGCAATACCTATCAATAATGTAAACAGATTAAAATCTCCAATAAAAATAGTGAGTCTCTGAATTGATAAAATAATAAGATCCAATTACATGACGACCTTAAAAAGAGTCACTTCCCTTATAAGGACACAAATAGGCTGAAAATGAAGTAATGGGAAAAGATTTTCCAAGCAAATGAAAACCAAGAGAGCAGGAGTAGCTGTACAGAAAACAAAATAGACTTAAAGTCAAAAACTAGAACAAGAGATAAAGAGGGCTGTTTCATAATAATAAAGGGGTCCATTTCTCAAGAGGATATAACAATTGTAAATATAGATGTACCCAAAATAGGAGCAACTGAATAGACAAAGCAAATATTAAGAGATCTGACAGGAAACATACAGTAATGCAATAATTGTAAAGGATTTCTACACACCACTTTTAACAATGGATATATCATCCAGACAGAAAAATCAGTAAGAAAACATTGGACTTAAACCATACTTTACACTAAATGGAACCAAGAGATATATACAGAACATAACATCCAACAGCAGCAGAATACACATTTATCTTAAGCATACATAAAATATTTTCCAGGAAAAATCATAGATTAGGCCACAAAACAACTCCTACCAATTTAAGAAGACTGAAATCATAAAAGGCATCTTTCCCAAACATAATGGTATAAAACTAGAAATCAATAACAAGAGAAAAATTAGAAAATGTATAAATATGTGGAAATTAAATAACATAATCCTCATCAATGAAGGAGTCAAAAAAGAAATCAAAAGGGAAATTTAAAAATACTTTGAGATAAATGAAAATGAAAATTCAACATGCAAACGTTATGAGATGGGACAAAAGAATTTATAAGAGGGAAGAGTAAAAAATGCCTATATTGAAAAGGAAAAAATATCTCACATAAATAACATTACACCTCCTGGAATAGGAAAAATAACACACTCAGCCCAAAGTTAGTAGAAGGAAGTAAATAACAAAGATCAGAGCAGAAATAAATGAAATACAGACTGAAACACACTATAAAAATATAAAAAAACTGAAGTATTGTTTTGAAACATAAATGATATTGACAAAACTTCATCAGGATTAAGAAAAAAAGAGACTCAAATACATAGAATTTGAAATTAAAGAGAATATATTACATCTGATACCACAGAAATACAAAGGATCGTTAGAAATTACTAGGAAAAATTATATGCCAACA
The DNA here is from genome assembly GCF_001698545.2 of Rhinopithecus bieti. Taxonomy (NCBI): domain Eukaryota; kingdom Metazoa; phylum Chordata; class Mammalia; order Primates; family Cercopithecidae; genus Rhinopithecus; species Rhinopithecus bieti. The sequence continues at coordinate 3,392,065 of NW_016804493.1, forward strand.
AATTGGATAATCTATAAAAATATTTAAATTCCTGGAAACATATGCCCTGTGAAGAGTGAATCATAAATAGAAAATCAGAACAGACTAATAATGAGTAACGAGATTTAATCAGTAATCAAAAGTCTTCCATCAAAGAAAATTCCAGGACTTGATGACGTCACTGGCTAATTCTACCAAACATTTAAATAAAAATTAATACCAATCTATCTCAAACTCTTCCAAAAAATGAAGGGAATAAAACACTTCCAAACATGTTTTACAACACCAATATTACCCTGATACCAAAGCCAAACAAGAACACTACAGGGAAATAAAATAACAGGACAATAATTTCTGATTAACATAGATGCAAAAAATCCTCAACACAATCCTAGCAAACCAAATTCAACAGCACAGTAAAAGTATCATTATTCATAATTAAGCAGAGTTTATCCCCAAGAAGCAATGATGGTTCAACATATGCATCAATAAATGTGATATACCACATTAACAGAATAAAATATAAAAATTATATGATTGTCTCAATAAGCGCAGAAAGAATGTTTGACAAAATTTAATATCCTTCCAGGACAGAAACTGTCAACAAATTGGGTATAGAGAAATGTACCTTAACACAATAAAAGTCATATATTACAAGCTCAGGGATAACATCATACTCAACAGTGAAAATTTGAAAGCTTTTTCTCTAAGATCAGGGACAAAGCAAGGATTCCCACTTTTGATACCTCTATTCAACATACTACAGGTAGTAAAGCAGATCAATTAAGCAAGAAAAAGAAATAAAAGACACCCAAATCAGAAAGTCAGTAGTTAAATTGTTTTTGTTTGCAGATGACATATTCTTATATATAGAAATCCTAAATACTCTAGCAAAACAGAAAAAACAAATTCACTAAGTTGCAGGATACAAAATCAAAACACAAAATTAGTTGCATTTCTATACACTATCCCTCCAAAATTAAGAAAATTATCCCATTTACAAAAGCATAAAAAAGAATAAAATGCACAAGAGTAAATTAACCAAAGGGGTGAAAGATTTGTACATTGAAAAATGCAAACATTGATAAAACAAATTGGAGAAGGTACAAATGAATGAAAAGATATCCCATATTCATAGACTGGAAGAATCAATTTGTCAAAATGTCTATACTAATCTTTATAATCTATAAAATCAATGCAGTACTTATTAAAATTATGATAGCATTTTTCACAGAAATAGAAAAAAATATATTTTCAGATTAAAATAAAATTATGAAAGATCCCAAAGAGCTAAAATAATCTTGATTAAGAAGAACAAAGACAGAGGCATCATACTTCTTTATTTTAAATTATATTACAAAGGTACAGTAAAACAATATGGCACAGACACAAAAACAGGTATATGGTACCAAGTATACACAATGGGAAATGTATAATCTCTTCAGTCAATAGTGTCAAGAAAACTGAATAGCCACACAAAGCAAAAAATAAAAAATAAAATTGAATTCTTATTTTATACCATACAGAAAGATCAACACAAAATGGATAAAAGTCTTATCCATAATACCTGAAACCTTAAAACTCTCAGGAGAAAACATAGAGGAAAAGCTCCATGCATTGGTTTCAGCAGGGAGTTTTTCGATACGATACCAAAAGCACAAGCAATCAAGACAAAAATAAACAAGTAGGACCACATCAAACTGAAAAGTAGTTCCTGAACAGCAAAGAAACAATCAATTAAATGAAAAAGAAACCTACTGAATGGGAGAAAATATTTGTGAACCATTTATCCAATAATGAGTTAATAACAAAAATATGTAACCAATTTATACAACTCGAGCAAAAAATAAATAGCCTGATTTAAAAAAAAAGGGCTAAGAATCTGAATAAACATTTTTCTAAAGAAGACAGAAATGACCAATATTATATGAAGAAATGCTCAACATCACTCATCTGTAAAATGTAAATCAAAACCACAATGAGATATCACTTCATGCTTGTTATTATGGCTACTAGCAAATGGTCAAAAGACAACAAGTGTTGGCTAAGATGCAGAGAAAATGAGCCCTTTTGCTTTGGTGGTATTGAAAATTTGTGCAGCTGTTATAGAAATTAGTATAGAGGTTCCTTAAAAATTCAAATATAGAACTATCATATGATCCAGCAATCCCACTTCTTGGTATATACCCAAAAGAAATAATGTCACTATATTGAAGATATATCTGCACTCCTGTGTTCTTTACAGTATTATTTACAATAACCAAGATATGAAAACAACCTAAGAGTCTGTTAACACATGAATGAATGAAGACATGGAATGTGTTCTACAATTCCATTGTACATGTGTGTACAATGGAATATTAGTTGGCTTAAAATTGAAAGAAATTCTGCCATTTGCAACAACAGAGTTGAACATAGAGGACATTATGCTAAATGAAATAATCCAGACACACAAACATAAATACTACATGATCTTACTTATGTGCAGAATCTTAAAAAGTTGAACTCATAGAAACAGGGTAGAAAAGTGGTTACCAGGGGCTGGAGTTGGGAAAATGGTAAAATGTTGGTAAAATGGTACAAACTTTCAGTTATAAGATGAATAAGTTCTGGAGACCTAATGTACAACATGGTGGTATATTAATAATAATGTATTTTATAGGTGAAATTTGCTAACAGAGTTGATCTTAAGCATTCCTACCATTAAAAAGTAACTATATGAGGTGATGGATATGTTAGTTTGATGGTGGCAATCCTTCCTCAATGTATACATATATGACAGCATCATGTTTTACACTTTAAATATATACACAATTTTTATTTATCAGTTATACCTCAATGAAGCTAAAAAACACAAAAATACATAAAAGGCATGTGCCTTCACACATGCTCATACCCACATATTTCCATATATGCACTTAGATCTCATTACCTCCATGTACCAATAGGAAGTATAAGAGAAGAGAGGAAGCAGAGTAGATACATCCAGGGTAGTACCTACCATACAGCAAGAGAATTATGGGGAATGGCTGTGAATATCTGCTCTCTGTAGTATACTCTGTACTCTTAGTTTGAACTAACATTTAGCTCACCAGTGCTCACAGACAATTCAAAAATCACATTTTTATACATATATAACCAAGTAAATACAAAGCTTTAAGAGTTACTCACATAGCTATTTTCTTAACAGAAAGCCAATGTGACAGGGACAGATTGGTGAACCTGCCATTGGATTTCTCTCCAGTCATGATTCTACATGTCTTCATGGTCTGTATTGTCTTTGGAGCTTTAGCCACTGATAATTTATAGACATTGCACACAAACATGAACACACATGTCTCCTTGGTTATTTACATATTGTGAATGGCTAAACTGGACACAGAATTTTATACAAACATTCTGTTCAGATTTTTCCTCATCTTTCCACCCCTCTGAATGACACACAAAGAAATGAAAAGAAATCAAAAGTCACTGGTTTGCATCATGGTGATAAGAATTTCTAGGAAATGTGAAAACGGAGCTCTTTTGCAGGTCATGGCTGGAATTGAGGCAGAGAGAATGTTGGCAGAGTGGTGAAACCACAGTTCTCATAGCTGTAGGTATTTATTCTAAGTCACAGGTTCTACAACAACTTATTCACTGGTGGTTCGAAGGTATTTAAAAAGCCATTTAGTGATTCTTGGCCGGGTGCGGTGGCTCACGCCTGTAATCCTAGCACTTTGGGAGGCCACGGTGGGTGGATCAGGAGGTCAGGAGATCAAGACCGTCCTGGCTAACATGGTGAAGCCTTCTCTACTAAAGCCGTCTCTACTAAAAACACACAAAAAATTAGCCGGGCTTGGTGGTGGGCGCCTGCAGTCCCAGCTACTCTAGAGGCTGAGGCAAGAGAATCGCATGAACCTGGAAGGCAGAGCTTGCAGTAAGCCACGATCGCCCCACTGCACTCCAGCCTGGGCGACAGAGCGAGACTCTGTCTCAAAAAAAAAAAAAAAAATCCATTTAGTGATTCTCTTTGTTAGCCAAATATTACTTTCTTAAAACAAGGAAGTGAAAAATATCTGAAAGTAGCGTTGTTATTTTCCCTGGTGGCACTAGGTCTGCCATCCAGTATGGTAGCCCTTAGCAGCATGTGGCTACTGTGGATATGAAGTGTGGCTAGTCCGAATTGAAATGTACTGTAAAAATACTTATTGAATTTTGAACACTGAATATAATTAAGTCATAAAATATTTCATTAATAAAATTTTACATGTATTACATATTGAAATGATCACGTTTTGAATGCCTTGGTTTAAATAAATTATTAAGTCCATATTACCTATTTCTTTTTACTTTAAATGTGGTTACCAGAATTTTTTTGAGTCAGAGTCTTGCTCTGTTGCCCAGGCTGGAGTGCAGTGGCACGATCTTGGCTGACTGCAATTTCCACCTCCCGGATTCAAGCAATTCTGCTGCCTTGGCATCCCAAGTAGCTGGGATTACAGACATGAGCCACCACGCTCGGTTAATTTTTATATTTTCAGTAGACACGGGTTTTTCCATGTTGGCTAGGCTTGTCTCGAACTCCTGGCCTCATGTGATCTGCCTGCCTCGGCCTCCCAAAATACTGGGGTTACAGGTGTGACCAAAGTACAGTAGTTCTAGGCCACTGCACCCAGCCAGAAATTGTTTAATTATCTGTGTGGCTCACATTATATTTCAGCCAGTCAGGGCTGCTCTACGTAGTTATATTCTTCACTAGTGAAAAGGAACAAGTGAATTGTGACTTCTCCTTTACATCTCATTCCCACGGGCAGACAATTCATCTCCCCTACACTTGGATGAAGCCCATTCACATTAGGGAGGGCAATCTACTCCGCTGGGTCTACTAATTCAGATGTTAATCTCAGCCAGAAGCACCCTCAAAGACTACCCAGAATAATGTTTGAACCGATGTCTGGGGACTTGTACCACGGTCAAGTTGACACATAAAATCAAACATCACAGTGAGCCCTTAAATATTTTCTAATTCCCTTACAAAGCAGTTGTGTTGCTTTAAAAATCATTTTTAGTCCTCTGTTTGCTCTGATACCCCTATTACTTGTCCTGCAAAATACAGTTGTAGCTAATAATTGTTAAAGTCTTTATACTGATAATTAACTTGCATGCACGTAAGTTCATTTTACTCTAGTATGTCATCATTACATTATTTTATCAGTAATGCTTCTTGGTTGTAAGCAACTCAGAATAACTATGGATAACTTAAGTAGAAAAAATAAGGCCTAGAAGGGAGATCTGAAAGCCTACAAAAATGCCTGGAAGGTTGGAGAAAAAGGCTTAGTCAACTGTCAGGAACTGAAAGAGAGGACAGGCAGTAGGAAAAACAACCAAGACCACTCTTTGGATTTGAACACCTGCATTACTGAATAATTAATGACATTGATGTTTCCACTCCTTCTGGACTTATGTCTCTCCCTCAAATCCTGTGTGGGTGCATTCAGTTGAAGAATTCAAATAACACACGTCTGTGCCTTCGCCACCACAAGAGAACTAAGCTGATTTCTTGCATGTTGAACACCTGACACAATAAGGCCTGCCGCTAATTTGAGAAGGATGTTCAGATTCTGGGTAATATTTTTAATGACAACTATCCCACAGATTCCTCCAGAAATGTTACTTCTGTGGTATATAATAACAGATTGACAGTAGGATTTACACAGAAATTAGAAGCATATATGTTCAGTAAAATAAAAGATGCTAGTGTATTAAACATGGCATGGTTTTAAATTTAAAATAAACTTCATAAAAATGAACTTTGTGATATCACAACAATTTCTTGTGCTTTCCAAAATTTAATTGGCCCTTCCAATGAGTCTCTAATGAGGATTGAATCCTAGTTTCGGAACCTTTCAATTTTTTCAATCTACAGACATTTATCGACCTATTAGTCTTAGTTCAGCCTCTTAGAATAAAAGATCAAAGAACAGCAGATAATTACATATGGACATTTCCATTAAAGTGCACCATGTAGGTTTTTTCCGCAATTGTTAATGGTGTGTTGACACTATGAGAGTAACTCATTATATTCCTGACTTTATATATAGCTATGTGTATAATTAGCTATTCATAGCTAAGAGTACTTATTTAATTGACATTATCAAATTTTAAAATTCCCTTTTATTTACCTAAAATATACATCATCGAAGCAGTTGATGCACATGTTAAAAATAAATAGTGCCAAAGGACTTATCATGAAAAGTAAAACTCTTCTAACCTATAATTTTATGTCCCCACTGTCACCTATTTTAACCATTTTTCAGTTTTAATTATCTTGTAGATTACACATGGAAGGCTAAGTGAAGTGTTCATATTGCAATCTTTACAATCTATTATCTATACAAAGGCACTATATGACAACATTTCCTCTTTGTATTTCATAGTGTATTGATCCCATATCAACACAAACACCTGTAACTGGTGGAGAAAAAATGAAGGTAATTAGGAGGATAACAATGGAGGAATAAGATGGACTGAATCAGAGATATTCCAGTAAGTATATTCTCCTCAGAGTTGGCCTTACCCTGTCTCTCAATGCAAGGAAACAATCTGGGGTAAATTGTTGAGATGCCTGGACATTCATTATTTGAGTCGTTATTTGAGAATGTAGAGAAGCACATACACCCTTCATCCCAGGTATGTGATGATGAGGCCTTGAGCTCATGTGTGTCCTGGGGCTGTTATGCCATCCCTGTGTAACCACCTGAGCAAGAACTACTCTATTCTCAAACTTGTTACATAGTTTGTTTTTCGGTCTGGTGAGAGTTCAGCAGTCAGAACGCAGTTGCTATTTGCAGCTTGGTTATTTTCCCCTAGAAAACTCAAGCCAAGAGAAAATCGTTAAGGAAGCAGAACATTTATTTTTGGCCCTTGTTCATATATTCAGTATTTTGATGTCACAAGTTAGAAGAATATGAATGATAGTCCACACCAAGCACCATGGTCTAGATGTGAAAAATCAAAACAGGGGGAAAGTCATCTGTTCTTTGAAGTGAAAACTAGAACTTCTTCAAGTCTAAATGCTTTTTTGTTATTGTGTGTGTGTGTTTTATTTGCAGTAATGTGTGCATGCACACACACATATTATTGGTAGAGATAGTTTTCTACTTAAATAAGTTTTGTATTGGTATTTTGAAGCACATATAAATGAATATGATTTCCACATTTTAGACTACCTATTTAATGTTCTAGGCAATACAGCTTGGATGCTAGTAAGAATTCTACCCTCCGACACAAAATCTGATTCCTTGTGGTCTCTCCCACCTTAGTAAACAATATTGCCATCTTTTCAGCTGCCTTGACCAAAAACTTGGAATTATCCCATAGTTCTTTTTGTTTAAATCCATTTTATTTGCCACAAGCCACAACCAATCCACCAATAAAACTACCCAGCTGTCCATTCAAAATATGTTTGGAATCCAACCACTTTTCAGTACTTCCATGATCAACTTCTTGATCCAACATCATCTCATTGGATTTTTGCAGTAGTCGGCTAACTATTCATTCTCTCTTTGCATTCTTCATCCCCTTATGTTTATTTTCCATAAAGCATCCATTTTTGTATGATAAGTCAGATCATTTCATTAAAGTAAAAGTAAAACCAGAATACTTCTTTGTGGCCCATGGGTCCCATGTAATCTAGCCACCTGCTACTTTATAACATCATTTACCATCACATTTATTCACGCCACTTCATCCAGATCATCCTTCTTGCAGATACACTGATCATGCTCTTACCTCTATGCATTTGCACATGCTGTTCCATCTTCCTGGAAGGCCCATTGCTCTGATATTCACATGTTATGTTTCTTCATGTTCTCAGGTCTCAATTCAAATATCACTTTGTGACCATGCCATTTTTTCTGATAACTATAAATAAAATAGTAATCTGGACCCATATCTCTGGCCCTTTATCCATCGTACCCTTTTTATTTTTAAGATTTGCATAACTATCTGCCGTTTCATTTATGTGTTTATTTCTCATATCTTCACCTAGCCTCTGACCTCAGAACATAAGACCTCTCCTCATAGAGATTTTATTTTTTGTTTGTTTACTATGATACCTTAGGCATTTGTATATCGGCTGGCTTGGAGTCAGCATCCAAAATTATTTGTTCAAATCAATGAATGGACAAAAAATAAATAAATGCACAAGAGATGAAAATTTTATGGTCAGAAAAGGGGTATGGCTATTTAGGCTTGACAGAGACATTAATTAAACTGAAGCCAGAAGTGCAATCATCAAATTTGGCAATCTTGGGTCACTATTAACTTAAAGGAGGATAGATTTAATGGAGTTGCAGGCTTGCTATGTACTCCTCTGTAATCCCATCTCAGCCCCATCATATCTGTGTATTTGAGAAAAATTGTTCAGAACCAATGTCTTCTGTAAATGTGAGGCTGATACTTGAAAGTCTTCCCCAGTCTAAGGGTAGAACAGAGGAGGGGCAGGGGCAGAGGAAATCCTTCAACCATCATGGATGGTGATTCTAAATCCTACTAGGATATGGAGGTGAAACCACAATCAGGCAGAGGAAAACAATGGCAGGATGGGCAGTGAGTGCAGATGCAACTCTAGTAGCATGCCTAACACTAGACTATCCTCATGAGTCTTGTGCAGAAAAATACTTTTAAATTACACACAATCTCTCTTAGTTGAACTCATCATGTTCTAAAGAACATGTAGCACTAGGCCTTGGTGATAGTTACCAGTCCTGGGTCATTACTTCACCATTTAAGCTATTGCTCCTGCATTGATGCTGGAAGATTTTTATACATTCCTTCATTCATTCATTTAATAAATATATTGTGCTTCTCCTAAAGGCCAGATGCTATTGTAAAATCTGGGTAGAAAACACAAATTGAGCATGGTTTCTGCTTTCAAACCACATACAACTGGAAACAAAGTTCAGAAAAAAATGTTTCATAGTATAAGTAACAGTGACATTCATTGGATGCTCAGCCTTTACAATGGGGAGAGAGGACTGCGTTGTAGTTTAGTTAAGAAAGAAACAAGTTGATGGTAAATGAAGCATAGCTTCAATATATTTACATGTGTTAAGAAGGAAATGCAAGACTCCAGATATCTACCTCTGGATTTATTTGTCAGAAAACATCACCACCCTACTGTCAGAAAATAGAAAACATACTTTCTAATTTGATTATTTTCTAGCCATATTGAATAATGTCTATATATTCAACTATAAATAGCTTTTTGAACGATTCTAGTGAGATCTTTAGTTAAGGCAATAAGACAGGGTTTCTTCCTTCTAGCATGTTTGAGTGAAGCCCTAGTTGGTCACTGTATTTTCTTTTTGGGTGGATACTATACAATTTAGAATTTCATAGACTTATATGCTGCTTATGTTGGTATGTCACATGAGCTTAGGGAAAAATTAGTTTGTTGCATAAAACAATGTATTTAAATTGTTTGAAGGATTTCTTAATAAATAAAGATGCTGTTTTAAATATTCATATCGTTCCACAATGGATCCAATGTTTTATAAAGGGTGCAATTTTTGGAAAAGTAAGTAAACATATGACAAAACATTTTTCTCAGTACATTAAATACCAAAGTTCAGGAGAATTTTTAAATGTGCTCCAGAGAGATAATTACCACAAAAAACAACCCTGATTACTCCTTCTATTAGACTTTATTCATTTATTAATTAATTTCTTTATTTATTTTACAAATTTGCTTGCAGCATCTATTGTGGGTAAGGCATTACAAAGTGCCCTAGGAACTTAATTATGTGTTTAATAAATATTTATTGAATCAACATTAGGTAAGTGGGAGAACAAAACACAGTACTTCATCTCTAGGCTTTTCCATTCCACAGAGAAGTTACCACAATGAATTGTCTTTTATCTGAGACCTGAAGGATGAGCCATGAAACAAAGTTCATCGGTGCTCTGGTTTATGATGGACGACTGGACTCTTCCCTGAGGTAATGGGTGATGCAAAGCACAGGGCAGGGTGTTTATTGCTCTCTTAGCACTGTGATTGCAAATGCTTTGCTTGTTGGTTGAGTGGTCTCCGTGCCATTGCTATTTCAGGTGACCTGAGGGGGTCTGAGTGATTAAGAAGTTACTTGGGAAGACTTTAAGCCACTCCTTGGGAAAGTTCAACCTCTTAGCTGAATCTGGCAACTGGGAAGTTGGTTCTGGAGCTTCGAATGATGACTACGGGAGAGTGAGTTCTCTCTGGCTTGGGTTATTTGTCTATCTGTTCAGTATCTTGTATCTCTTTCAATTAAGTCATTCTTATCAGCATTCCAATGCACCTTATCATTTCTAATGTGAAAAAATATCCACAGGTACCACTGTATACTCCACTTCCCTCTGTTGGTGACTTTTTAAAGGAGTAGTCTACACATGGTGCCTTCAGTTCTTCGTCATTCATGGCTCACTCTAACCTGGCTGCCAAACTCAGATACCCAAACATCCAATAGGCATTTTTCAGTCCTTATCTTACCACACACCCAACAGCATTTGATTCCGTTGTTCCCTGCCCTCCTCCTCACACTCTTCTCTTTTGACTTTTACATCACCACCCTAACCATTGTGGCTCCTATAACTGAAATTCTTCTGAGTCTGTCTCTCTTTCAAGGTTCTCTTTTCATATGGTCCCTAAAATATTGAATTTTTGTAAGGCTCAGTCTAGGATCTCCTCTTTTAACTCTCTATTTTCCTCCTAGATGATAGCATTCATTCTCATGGCTTTAAATACTACCTGTATATCAATAGCTTCATACCTTACATTTCCAGCTCTAATGAGCTTCAGGTCCATTTAATCAAATGCCCAGTTAACAGATATGAATATTTCAGGATAGCTCAGACTTCACATGCTCAGGAGGGGAACATTGATATTATTGATATTCTGATAGTAGTCTTAATAAAAATAATTTCCATCCACCCAGTTGATAAAGAAATGTCCATCTTTACAGTTTTCCCACTCTCACCTCCTACACACTAGTAATTAGAAAAACCTTGTAGTTTGCATAAAAATATTTTCTAATCTCCCAGTTACCTCTGCCCTAAGGCCACCTTCCAAGCTGTCCCAGTCTCTTACACCTGTTCTTGACAGCTATGCTGTGACCCATTGCAGTCCCTTTTCCACACATCACACAGGTCAAAATTTAATATGTGAACCAGGTGTATCATTTAGTTACTTCAGCCCTGTTATGAACATCCTCATCCATCAAGGGCTATATCTTTCCTGTATATTCACATAAAGCAGTACTACAGAGAAATGAAGGGTGATCAATTAACATCAGGTGCAACAACATGGGTATATCTCAGAAATGTAATGTTGAGTGAAACAAGCCAAAAATAAAAGAGCTCTTACCTTGTAATTTTAGTCATATGATGCTAATGAAAGAAGTGAAACTGATCAATGCTGCTAGAAGTTAGCATTGGAGGCTGGGTGCGGTGGCTCACGCCTGTAATCCCAACACTTTGGGAGGCCGAGACGGACGGATCACGAGGTCAGGAGATCGAGACCATCCTGGATAACATGGTGAAACTCTGTCTCTTCTAAAAAATACAAAAAATTAGCCAGGCGTGCTGGCGGGCACCTGTAGTCCCAGCTACTTGGGAGTCTGAGGCAGGAGAGTGACGTGAACCCAGGAGGCGGAGTTTGCAGTAAGCTGAAATTGTGCCACCGCACTCCAGCCTGGGCCACAGAGCAAGACTCCATCTCAAAAAGAAAAAAAAAGAAGAAAAAAAGAAGTTAGCATTGGAGTTACATATGGATACATAATAACTACAAAAAATTGAACTGGTAATGTTCTGCAGCAGCTACCTGGATATCTTCGCTTTGTGAAAATTCATTGAACTGCATAGTTAAGGTTTGTGCCTTTTCCTTTATAGAGGTTATGCCTCAATAGGAAGCTTACTTTAAAACTCAAAGAGTGTTTGGATCTTTCACTTCTGTTATTGTTACTAACCACTCTGTGTGTGTTAAAACTAAGAAAGAGAAATGGTAGCATTTTCTACCGGGTAATTATTGTGTATTTAGAAGAATGCCTAATTATACATTCAACTAACACACAAGAATGATTTCAGAAAGCTTTGGCTAATATGAAAACTATGTGTTCTGAATAAATAATATCCTGTTGTCAGAAAAGTAAATAGCCAGGCCTATGATTAAATAATGTTAAAACAACTATGGTAAAGAAAATAAATTAAAAACCTAAAGTCTAGAAATACAATATTAAAAGTGCTATTCTGGTTATCACATTGATAGGAACAATAATACTATTCTGTTTCAATGGGAAAAGCAACACAGGGGAGCTCTGAGAATCTGTGTTTTACAACTCAGATTTACAATATGAAAGCTGCTCTTGGAACTGTGAGATTTCTTAGTAATCACTTAAGGTTGAAATTTTTATGTCAGGTATCTAGATATAAAAGAACTGACACTGAATTCAGTTTTAGGACATTGGAGTTACTTGCCTACAAATTTCTTCTCTTTTAATTTCATGGTCATTTTTGAGACATACAATAATATGCATTTGTGGGTCAAAATTATCAAAGCCAGTAAACAAGACATATTCTGTTTGTAAAGACATATAATAATTGAATTTGCAAGACAATATTACTATATTAACTTTCAGAACAAATTCTATCCATTGAAACTTCTCAATCAATCATATAATATGAGGTGGAATATAAAAATAGAAATAACAAATTTAAAGTGATGTAAATTATAGCATCAATTATTTTCTTTGGTTTGAGAGTTAGTTTTCTGGACTGAACAATGAAGACTAATCTTAATTGAAACATTAAAGACTCTCATTTGGAGGTATGATGTGAAAACTATTAATATGATTAAGCAGTTCAGTTAAAACATAAATTATTCACTACCCTAGAAAACTCAGCTTTACTAAATTATTAAAAGTTCTAAACATTAAAGTTAAAATAAAATTACAAATATACGTATTAGAGATATTTTCTGCTTTATCATCCTTGTTATTTGAATGAAAGATATTAAAGTTCTACACTAATGTAGCTTTCCTCGTTTCTTTTTTGTTATTTTTTGTAAACTTTTATGACAACTTTAGCAGCAAATCAGAATTTTTACTGATTTTCTATAAACTTAGGCAATCAAGCATATTCCTAAGATATATTTGCATACAATTTTTAATAGGTAAGATTTCGTAATGTTTTAATGTTTCCAATGGGAGAAAAGTCTCCAAAACCAATAGGAGTTTCATCGCCAGGTCTAAAGACAACTTGATTCTCCTATTTTCAAATGACGAAATCCATTTTACAGCAGCTGATAAATACCAGCCTGAATGAGATCTTCTTTGTGACCATGGGGGCTTGGGTAGAGAGCTGGGCAGATGGATGTTTCAGTCAGTCATAACCCCTTCAAATTCCATTTCACGACTCACTTCATGTTCAGAGCTGAATTTGCATGAAAATCAAATTCATAAATTCAGCCATGGCTTTGATCAGAAATTTTCGGTTGTTATCGTTCTTTTGAATTGTTGTAAACGTCATGGCAGATGGTATGTTTCTGAAATGTCTATTGATGCTCATCTTCCTTCTCTCACCACAGCACAGTACTAGAAAATCTTTAGCACCTTCCCAGGACAAGGCCTTCTTAGAACCTGAATGATCCTTAGACATAACACCTTCATTTCATACATGAGGAAAGTAAAGTTACAGTCTGAAATAGGACCTGTCTCTCTTCCTCCCAGCCCAGTGACCTTTCAGATACACCAGTGTGGTCTCCAAGAAAGTGAGCGTAAAGCCTGGGAAACATTGTGAGTAATTAGAAACTTTGCTATAGAAATGATCAAGAGAAGATAAAGCAATTTGCATACACACACATACACACTCACACACACAGACACATATCTATGCAACTGCTGTGTTATATATTTATATAGTATATTTATATTTACATCTACATATACTTTATGAAAATTATAAAAGGAAATAAATCAATTTACAGAAATTTTCAATTGCTTTATATTTCCTCTGTATGATTAATGCATATTTATATATTTCCCTATAAATGATATTTACAACAATTAGCTAAAATAATATGTTATATGAGAGCATGGAGTTTGGAAAGCGGAAACATTTGAATGCCAGATCTGCCACCTAACACCTCTGTAGCCGTATGACCTTGGACATGGTATTTAAAATTTCAGAGACTCAGTGTTTGTTGTTGCTTTTAATATATATGGGGCTAGAGTGTGGATTAGATAAGTTAATGTTTATAAATGCTTACCATTTATCATGCCTGATGCATGGCAGTTAAGATGCTTATTTTCCAAGTTTCAAAAAAATTTCCCATGCATGCAAGCAAGTACAATAACCCATACCATTTGCCAGGAAATAGGCGATTGCTTTTTTTTTTGGCATAGGATCACATTTATCCTATAAGGTTGGTGCAACTGACATCATGGTCACAGATAAGGGCACAAATGCTTAGAGGGGTGAAATGGCCTGCCCAACACATACTGAAAGGGACTGGTACAGCTCTTATCTACGTCACCAAACAGATGGAAAAGTAATTTCAATTTAAGCCACACAAAAAGCTCTAATTCAAGGACTGCAAGTGTGTTTGCCTCAGTAATCCATTTTCCAAAATTAACCTCATTCTTACAACTTCCACTTTCCTGAAACATTAAAAGACTTTAAGTTTCTACTCTGATATTTGTTGCTCAAATGTATAAAATATAGTCATGAGATTATACAAAGACTTACCTTCAGATCTGTTTTTGCCTGACATAACCTATAGACAGATTCTTAAACAATGATCAGCATTGCAATAAAGAGAAATTAGATACCTGTAAGTTGGAACTTTAACCACACACTATGCTGTGATCTGAAACCTCCATGATCATTAATACATTTCTAGGCCAGGACCCAAGATTCTCTTTAGTACTATAATGTAAAAAGCATCTCTTCTGCATTCATATAGGCAACATGCCAAGAAACGAAACAAAAATGGTCTTGATTCGTTTCCCAGCTGGCACTTTGGGCTGAATGGCCAACTACCAAAGAACTGCCATTTGTCACATAGGAAAACAAAATGAATTCCTTGCTAAGTGTACATACTTCTTGCTGTTGAAAAATTATCCTAAGAATAAACTAATTGCCACTGTAAAACACAATTTCATCTCACCCAGCATCCATCTGGAAACTCTGAGAGAGACAAATATAAACTTGCTGGCAGTCGGGATTTTGGATTTAATACAACTATTGATACATGGCTATTAATAATATCCTTTTTCCATTGAAATTGTTTCAGTATAGTATCCCATTTTTACTGTAAATAATTTGCTTTTAAGAATGCTGTTAAACAGGGAAATTATGTTTATATGGCTGTTATATGTATATATATAACAAAATCATGTGTGTGTATATATATAATTTAATTGGCATCTAAAATACATATATAGTGTAAAATTACTTAAAACCCACAATAATCTCCTTCATGTAATTATAATAAATAATTCCTGGTCATTTTAGTTAAATTATTTACAAGCATCAGAGATTATTTAGAAACACATGAGGCTTGCTTTTGAAAATAGGATTTGAGATTGGATTCATGCAGGTAAAACACTAAAATGTAGTCATACCCATAGGCAAAACAAAAAATGTAAAATGTTGAGCAGTTATTTTCTGGCTACTGCTAGTTAACCAGTTGTCATCTCAAGTATTTAACACAGGTTTTTCTCTGGAAGATGTGTCAGTTTGGAATTGTGTTATCTCTTCCCACTCTCCACATCATTCAACTTGAAGTTTGAAAAGGAGCACTGACACAGAATATTTCACACAAGTAGATATTTTAAAATGGGTAAAATCTTACAAGATGCCTTTAATTATTGTCTAGTGCATTAGGAACTATACTAGGATATGGTGCAGCAGCATCCATTACATGGAAACCTTGTATCTTAACATTCCCAATTGCCTTCTTTAGAATGTTCACTTAACTCTTAAGTAATCACGCTTGAGTTGTAAAGAGATCCAGGTCCAAAAATTCCACTTCATGATCATTCTATTCATAAATTCTGTGGGCCAGAGTGAGTGGAGAAGAGCTATTTGGGCAAATTTTTAGTTTATGGAAAAAAAAAAAAAAAAAAAAAAAGGCCGGGCACAGTGGCTTACACCTGTAATCCCAGCACTTTGGGATGCCGAGGCGGACGGATCACGTGAGGTCAGGAGTTCCACACCAGCCTGGCCAACATGGTGAAACCATGTTTGTACTAAAAATACAAAAATTAGCCGGGCATGGTGGCACATGCTTGTAGTCCCAGCTACTTGGGAAGCTGAGGCAGGAGAATCGCTTGAACCCAGGAGGCGGGGGTTGCATGAGCCAAGATCGTGCCACTGCACACCAGCCTGGGCCACAGAGTGAGACTCTTTCTCAAAAAAAAAAAAAAAAGGAGCAAAACANAAAAAAGGCCGGGCACAGTGGCTTACACCTGTAATCCCAGCACTTTGGGATGCCGAGGCGGACGGATCACGTGAGGTCAGGAGTTCCACACCAGCCTGGCCAACATGGTGAAACCATGTTTGTACTAAAATACAAAATTAGCCGGGCATGGTGGCACATGCTTGTAGTCCCAGCTACTTGGGAAGCTGAGGCAGGAGAATCGCTTGAACCCAGGAGGCGGGGTTGCATGAGCCAAGATCGTGCCACTGCACACCAGCCTGGGCCACAGAGTGAGACTCTTTCTCAAAAAAAAAAAAAAAGGAGCAAAACAGAATTTTGAAATTTCTAATGAAAAATATCAACACTCGTATAGTTAGGCAAAAATTTATATTTAAATATCTTTACAGTTGCTTATTACTTAATTATATTTACATTGTAAGAACCTGTTTGGAACCAGGAACCAATCAGTGGTTCATTAAACTTCTATTTTATTCAAGGAATACCTTCCTACTATTAAGCTGTGTCATTTGGATAAGCATAATGTTAGTGGGTATGTTATTAACACTGATTATAACTAAATCTGACAAGCTATGCTGACCTAGAGAAATAAAATCAGAAAACTCCCATTCGATTCATTCCAAAGGAATTGAAACCCTAATTTGAAGAAATGCTCCATTTGCATCTACATGCAGCTTTATGATTTACGACATGAGAGTTTTCAGCTAAGATAGAAAGTTGACTCTCTAGGAGTTATTATCTGGTAGAAATGAAATTTCCTAACCTATTTAGATGAACCGGGTTGTGCATTATCTTTCACACTGGTATCTCCTCACTGCCGTCATTTCAATAACTGCTGCTATTCTCTGCCTACTGAGGGGAGAAGAAGATAAAAATAGTTATTCCATGAGAATGTAAAATATCCCATCTTTATTATATTTAGATAAAATGTCTGTTTGAAGAAGAATAATTTTACATAAATAATAATTATATTCCTGAATTATCTTTTATCTGTTGCAATATAGAAAGGTGTGAGTAGCACAACATTTTACCGTGTTCACTTGTATTAGTGACATTCCTATACATAATAATTCCAATAAATGAAAAAAATAGGATTTTGAAAATTGTGTAGTGGGGGTCAAATGTCACAAAGGTTTATGAATATTCACAATAATCACTTTTTGTATTGATGAGCTTCCTCAAGTTACTAAGTGCTAGTATTCTGGAGAATTCTCATGATTAACAAACTACTACATTATAATTTTGTGAGTTTTTAAAATGTTTTCTGTCTTGTCACTTTTAGAGAGTTTATTTGCCTGTTATATTGGGATTGCAACCAAAGATTGGTAAACTAGTGTGTTCAACAAGAGAACTTTGGAAATGTCCTTTTAAATTACTCTTTCTAATAAACATTAAAATGTATTGATTTTTTTATTTCTAAGTTCTTGTTAAGATTGGAAAATGAAAAATCACTTACATTGTAAAACTCTCTATCTTAGCTGAAAACTCTCCCTGTCATAAATCATAAAGCTGCTGTAGATGCAAATGGAGCATTTCTTCAAATTAGGATTTCAATTCCCTTCACATTATAGCACTTGCAGATGAATGACCTTCAAAGATAGTTCTTTTCAAGAATTTCCAAATGTGACAGACAGTGCACAATCAAAGAGATGCTATGTGGAGATATTCTATAAGAACGTGTCAGCCAGCTGAGTGCTTACGATCATTGAGTCTCAAGGTTAGAAGGGAACTTAAAACTCACTTAGTTCAACCATGTGTTCTGATGCTTGAAGTGTTTCTAGAGAGAAGCTCACTCTGGAGCTTGGCTACATGGGTTTTAATCCCAGCTCCTAGCTTTCAGCATGGGGCCAGTTACTTAACCTGCTAGAGCTTCATTTTCCTCATGTATAAAATGGGAATGACAATAACAGGACCTATTAAAAACATTATTATAAGGATTCAATGAGTTATTACATATAAAACAATTAGAATCATGCCTGGTCGGGTGAATCACCGGAAGTCAGGAGTTCAAAACCAGCCTGGCCAACATGGTGAAATCCCATCGCTACCAAAAATACAAAAAAAAATTAGCCGGGTATGGTGGCGGATCCCTGTAACCTCAGCTACTCAGGAGGCTGAGGCAGGAGAATCACTTGAACCTGGGAGGCTGAGGTTATAGTGAACCGAGATCACACCACTGCACTCCAGTCTCGGCAACAAGAGCGAAACTTCATCTCAAGAAAAAAAAAAAAAAATCATGCCTGATACCCACCCATCCCTCCTCCTTTCCCATACTGAGTACCTAGTCTCGTTTGGGTCATCTCAAACAAATCTGTTATATTTGGTCAACAAATATTATTGATGATTTCTTTCTGCTGTTCAGTCCAGAGCTATCTGCTCACTGTTCTAGTTCCATCCCTTGGAATCAGGCAGAAGAAAAAGGCTTACTCTCAAAATTCCTTAATTTCAGCATGGGCTCCAAAATTAGACAGATTGGGTGGTGACTTGGTTATTGATTGAGGCTAGTAACCTAAATCATTTAATACCATGTTTTCCCGTGGGCTAGAGAGAGAGAGAGAGAAAGGGAGATTTAAAAGAGACAGAGAGAGAGTGTTACAATAGTGCCAACTTCTTAGAGTTGAATGTACATATGTGCTTAGAATTTAATTAATGGTAATAATGGGAATGATGATGGCAAAGAAGATACTAATTCCCATTCTAGTTTAAATGTGCCCAAGTCACCTTACACTTGTGAAACTGTTTGCTCAGAGCTTTACTGCATATCCCTGACTACCACAGATTTTACATGACTGCAAAGTTACTCTCATGGCTATATTCCTCAAATAGTTTTGTTGTGCATCAGTTCTGATTCTGTAGTTCTGACAAAAATAAAAAAAAGCATCTTGATAATATGTTTCACCTATTTTATTGACAAAAACTCTCTTTGAGAGTTTGAGTATCTTATCAAGATCAATCATTTCCCCTGATACAGAAGCACTGCAGTCAATTATGTGCAAATTTTGGACAGACACCTTGATATTATTTTGTTGCAATTGCTTATTAGTTCTCATGTTATATTCCTGCACTGTACTTAATTTTCATATTGAAAATAGACATCCTCCCGTTCAAACTTCCTTAAATGAAACCATATTGCTCTTCATTTCAGGCAATATTTTTTTCATGTTTCAGGTACTGTTTTTCCCTGAATTGTTTGTATTTTCTAAGCAATACCAAGAATATTGATAAAACAAAAGATCGCATCATCTCTCACTAAAACAATGATGATGGCCTTTTCACTGTTTTCACTTTCACCATTCATTGCTTCTAATCTACAAACAACTGCCAGTCATCTTTCTACAGCATAAATTTGTCCTTCATGGATTAAAATCTTCTATTGCACAACATCACCTACAGAATGAGGTGCTTTTTCAAGGCACACAAAGTCCTCTATTACTGCATTAATTTCTTCACCAAAGTCATTTCCTTTATTTAAGTTTCTTGCATTGTGTCTATATCTCATCTATACCACTACATGGAATTTACCAATTGATTCAGGCTGCTTTGTAGCTTCCTGATATAGCATCTGATGTTCTGGATACATAGAAACACCGACTATACTCACATTAACCACACAACTTACACACACACACACACACACACCATACTTATCTTGAAAATTCTTCAATGTTTTTTGATTACCATCTCAAATATTTTCTTCGAAGTGTTTCCTAGTTTCCTGTTTTTTGGTGTCAGGATTTGTATCATTTGTGTCATTTTTTGGAGACAGGATGTTAATTTATATAGCTTTTTATGACTTGTATACATTATTTGACCATAAAATAATTTAAATTGTAGAATAGACTTTATTATTTGAATGTACTTTTACCTATTTATCTATTTTGCCTTTTGTACATGTGTTTTTCAAAGTGACTAGAATTAATTTCTCCAAATGTAAATGATTATTCATTTTGGAGGGTGAGATTTGGGGAAATGCCTTTTTTCTACATGTACACTTTCTTCTTTTTTTTTTTTTTTTTTAACTTTTAAGTTGAGGGTTACATGTGCAGGTTTGTTACGTGGGTAAATTTGGGTCATGGGGGTTTGTTGTATAGATTATTTCATCACTCAGGTATGTATTAAGCCTATTACCCATTAGTTATTTTTCCTGATACTCTACCTCTTTCTACCCTCTGAAAGGCCCCAGTGTGTATTGTTCCCTTGTATGTGTCCATGTATTCTCATCATTTAGCTTCCCCTTTAAATGAAAATATGAGGTATTTGGTTTTCTCTTCTTGTGCTAGTTTGCTAAGGATAATGGCCTCCCATTCCATCCATGCTCCTGCAAAGGATATGATCTTGTTCTTTTTATGGCTGCATAGTATTCCATGATGTATACGTACCACATTTTCTTTATCTAGCTTAACACTGATGGGCATTTAGGTTGAGTCCATGTCTTCACTATTGTGAATAGTGCTGCAATGAACATGCATGTACATGTGTCTTTACATTAGAATAATTTATATTCCTTTGGGTATATACTGCTGGGTCGAGTGGTGTTTCTGTCTTTAGATCTTTGAAGAATTGCCACACTGTTTTCCACAATGGCGGAACTAATTTATGCTTCCACCAACAGTATATGAGAGTTCCTTTTTGTCCACAACTTTGCCAGAATCTCGTATTTTTTTTTTACTTTGTTCACTGCTTGAATTGTATACATTTGTCATTAAAAATAATAGTGGGAATCTTTTACATGGAAAGATTTTTTTTTCAGATTTTTCTCACTGTTTTGAAAATAGATGTTTAAAATCAACAGCGAGGTGAAATACAATGACTCTAATTCTATATCAAATTCTAAAGACTGTAAGATTGAAGTTAAGTAAGCAATTTTATATTTTTAGAATCCATATAGTCATTTGGCATAGATTATAGAAATCCAGATGGCATTAAAAACAAGAGGAATTTTCCACATTTTTTGGGTGCCATTATGATCTTTCTACCATAAAATTTTGAATCAAGAAATAAAAATATTTATTATGTAGTGAAAGAATGTATACAATATATAATTGGGAAGATACTATGGAAATTGCTGGGTAGTCAAATGTAAAAGGAATTGCTGTGTTTGCAAGTCTGAAAAAATAACTGGACCATACAAGTTTAGGCATCTTTTATGCTTTTTCATGGGCAAAACAATTATGATCATCCTTTTCAGAGGTTCTTACAGTAGAAAATACAGTTTTTAAAATAAAATAAATTAACTGAACTCTACAGCCAGAGAATGTTTGAGTGATGCTGAGTGGCTCTGCTCTGGCTATCTTTTAAAACACACGAAAGAGGTAACATTTCAGCTTTTAATAGCTGGTTAACATTTGGCTCATGTGAGTTTGCAGACAAATAATATCAGTTTCATCTCATCTAACTACATCTGACTTCAGGCAAGGACAAGAGGATCAATTCGCTCTATGATGGTAGAATGCTAAATCAGCTCCTCAAAACTGGTTTTCCAAGATATTAAACCATAAATATCATCTTGCTTGCAGATGAGCTTCCATTCGAGCCCCTTCAGTCCTTTCTTCACTTCTTTCCTTGAGGACTAGAAAACTTGCCAAGTATCTGCTCACCCCACATACCAAGAATTTAAAAACTGGGTTTTACCTTTACATTCAATAAATAATCAGCCAACAAAAGACATAAGTAAAGCCAAAACAAAGTTTCAAATATTCAACTACTCATGTGAAAACATTTCCATGAGTCTGATTTACCTGGGTAATTCCTTCCTTTTTGTACTTAATAATACGTGTGTAAATCCTAATTAAGATTTCTCCGATAACCACAGGTGATAGATTAAAAGCAAAAATAAAATAGAAACCTAATAAACTTTTAGTTCTCTAAGTAATCTACTTGGAAAATTTAAGTACTTTTCTTAAATGTCTAACACATATATATGTATTCAGTGCCACAGGTAGTAAACCATTCTCTTAGGAGTCTCAAATCATCGAGTTTAAGTTACTTCCTAACTTTAAATCCTTGGGCACAATGTATATTCACTCTATAACTGAGTTTTCCCACATTTAATTTGGACATAATGGCACCTGTCTCATTGTAATGGTAAGTAGTAAATAAGATGATGAATTTTGATTTCTAAGCAAAGCGCCTGAAAATAAGAGTGTGAGGTAAGTGATAATTATTCTTTCTGAATATGTTATACATAAGCATTCTTTTTTAAAGTGCTGGGTTCTTTCATGTCTAAACCTGAACCCTAGAGAAGGCTGAAAGCTCATTAGGGTATTGAAACACTAATTCCTACAGCTCAGAGTTCAAGTACCTAAGTCAACCGCTTTGACTGCTGATTGAGCTGAGTCTCTACAGTAAGTTTTAGGTAACTTCCAGAACTCCTAAGTTTAAATAGATTTTATGTAAGCTTAAGAAAGAGCATGATGGTACTCACATGTGGAATGTAAGAAAAGCCAGACTCATAGGAATGGAGTAGAAGAGTGGCTACCAGGGAATGAGGAGAGGGGAGTGGGGGGGAAAATGGAGAGATGTTGGTCAAAGGGTACAAACTTTCAGTTATAAGATGAGTAAGTTCTGGAGATCTAATGTGCAGCATGATGACTACAGTTAATAATGATGTATTTTATACCTGAATAATGTATCTTATACAACTCAAATGTTTTCATTACAAAAACATAAAATGGCAACCATGTGAAGGATGGATACACTCATTAGTGATTGTGGTATTGATTGCGGTAATCATTTCACAATGTATATGTACATCAAAACATCACATTGTGGCCAGGCATAGTGGCTCACACCTGTAATCCCAGCACTTTGGGAACCCAAGACAGGAAGATTGTTTGAGGCCAGGAGTTGTAGGCCAGCATGGGCAACAAAGCAAGACCCGATCTCTACAAAACATAAAAAAAAAAAATGTAGCTGGACATAGTGGTGCACACCTGTAGTCCCAGATACTCAGGACTGAGGAGGCTGTGGTGGGAGAATTGCTTGAGCACAGGTTAAGGCTGCAGTGAGCTGCAATCATGCCACTGCACTCCAACCTGGGCAACAAAGCAAGACCTTGTCTCAAAAAATAAGAGAAAATATATACCTTACATATGTACAAATTTTAGTTCTCAATCATGGCTCAATAAAACTGAAGGGAAAAGTGAAATACCATGATGAAAGAAAAAAAAAAGCAGCATTTTCCATGTTCCCTTTGGATGTTAAAGAGTAAACAGAGTTGATGCTTTTTACATGGAGGAAAACATCACGATTGTGGCACAAGATATCTGGGCCACGATGAACTCCCTCCCAAGGATTTCCTGTGCCTCCAGAGGTGGCTTACGAAGGTTGCCAAGTTCAGCACCAGCTCTCTGCAATTACTTCAAACTGGCCCCTGGTTGGACAGCTCTCAATGCCTCTAATGGCATAAATTCTCTGGGGAATCCACTGCCCCCTCCATGTCTATCTAAAAAAAGTGTTTGGCTTCTGAAAGAATTGATAATGTTCTTTTAACCTGTCAATACCACCTCTAGAGGGCAGCTAACTAGTATCTCTGTGATAGGGGGCACATTTCTATGCTGGAATGTCTTCAAAAAATGTTTCTTAGTGAGTATGGCTGAGGCTCTTTAGCTCCTTCAGGGAACCAACCTGATGCATGGGGCAAGTAAAGCACCTCGGCATCCCCGCTGCCCATTCTTCTGTGCGTTGTAGCAGAATACAGGCTCATTGATCAAGCTAAGCAGGCCCAGCCTTTTACCACTGCCTTGATGATAGATGAAAGGGGTGGTTTGTATTTGCCTGATCAGAGCTATGTGCTTGTTATTTCAGTATTCACTTGCAGGACCACCCTCATCACCTCCGGCTGGCTTCCACACATTGGAAGGTCCTCCCAAAGATGTATTTAGAATAGGCATTGATGAAACTTACAACAGAAAAAAAAAAAAAAATAACTGTAAGTGACTAAATCAGAAAAACACATATAAATGTCAAGGCCTTGGTTTTCTGACGCTCAAAACACCACCAGGAGGAAAGAGAAATCTCTTTAAAGTCTATCACGGGGGAAAAATGTTAGATTTAGGAGAAATAACAGTAACATCTATAGGTTAATGAGATGGAGGCTAAGTCACAGTTGAATTGGACCTCTATGCTTGTATTCTTTTAAAATTTGCTTAATGTTGATATCAATAATAAGAGTTGATAGTTATATGCTATGTTTTGCTATTTCTAATAAAATTTTTATGATGGAAAAACCATTATTACCTGCCTAATGTGTTAATCTATTCTCCTGATTTCCCCACACACAGAAGTAGCCTTTGCCAAATGATTAATGGTTTTTATGGTCACAATTAACTGTAATTCAAGCCATGCATGGAACTCAGAAGGAAATGAGAAATCCCTAATGTGCAGCCTTAGAGCCCATAAACAGTCAGTAACACAACATGTGCTGGGCCCACTTAGACTCCTTGCATGTGGATTAAGACCCATTTTGTGGTCACCATTAAAAATACAGTGCTATTGGCATTCATTTTCTTCTTTTGACAAGGTTTAAAAGCAGAGGTATTCTGGAGCCAGCTTGTACCAGCTCACATGAAAGTCGATTTTGTGAATTTTTTTTCAATTCTTCATTCAGTGATCATTAAGTAGTAGCTTGAAATCAACTATGGTGGGAATGTTTACACCATGGATATGAGCAAAAGTTACAAATCGGGAGTGGGTTTTTGCTTTATTCTCTCCTCCTTCTCTCTCTTTCTCTCTTGTCTCTCTGGAGAGAGACAGAAACCAACATAGGACTACTTAAAAGAGTAAATTTTAAATGTACTTAAATCAGAGTTTCTCCTAGAAAGACATTCAGGGTTTAAAAGTTGCTTAAATAAATGTAACAGGTATTTGAATAAAACACTGATTTTCGTTCCTTCATTCTTTTCTCACCTTATTCGTCATCCTACCACTCACAAGCTTTACTTCCTGACAATTATATTTTCTCTTATCCCACTTTTTAAGTTTTCTGTTGTCTACCATTCTTTGTTCAAAAATGTTCGTCTACTTTTACTGATATCTATTTATTGCTTTTAATAATCACCCGTAATTTATACATCCATTCAATGTAAGGTTCCCCTAGATGTTGGAAACAGGTTTCTCACTGACAGCCTGATGTGTAGAAAATTAATACATTGTGAATGAGGAAATTAGTAGTGTTGGTGGAAGTAAGAATAAGAAAGGACTGGCAGTAGCAACAAAGTAATAATCGGTGTCATATGTTGCCTGGTCTACTCTATGCTGGATGTTAATACTGAAACTTTTTATTTTTTAATAGCAATCCTGTTAAACATCTTGTGTGGTTGTAACGATTACCCCATTTAAATAGGTTTATGACTTTTGATAACGTCACAGTGAATGTGTGGCAGAACAGAGATTTGAACCCAGTGTTTATTTATGATTCCTCTCGTGTTTATGATGGCTAGTGATATGGTTGAGACAATGTGTTAGTGTCCAAGTTGAATATGGCTGAAGGCTATCTTAGTGAATTGTGGCATGTAAGAAGAAAGGATAGTTAAACATACTTAGGGTGACTGACTGCTTTAAAATTGGGGAATGACAAAATATACCCTGAATGACCCAGAGGACAGAAAAACTAAAAGAGGGGTGCACGAACTTACATGAAAAGATATAGTCAAATCTGAGACCTGGATGATTTTTTTCGGAGTTCAGCATGACTTTGTTGAACTTTGCAACAAAAATGATTCAATTGCCAGTTTAATTAAAAATTGAGTTTAGCATTAAGCCCACTGGCAGTAAAAGGATGCCCTTGAGAGTGAACAGCTAAGATCTGCCTACTAAAGTTTTGATTCCTCATAATAAATAATTTACTTGGAATTTTATTTTATATATCAGATATTTGTGTCCCTGTGATTGCTGGTCAGACCCAAGAGCATGATAAACCCACGGAGCACTTTTAGAATTGTCTGGGACAAGATGGCTCTAACCTAGGACCTAGACCAGCCTAGGTTCATTTTCTTTCTTTTTTTAAATTTTTTAATTTTTTAAGTTTTTTTTTTATTATACTTTAAGTTCTAGGGTACATGTGCACAACGTGCTGGTTCGTTACATATGTATACATGGGCTATGTTGGTGTGCTGTACCCATTAACTCATCATTTACATTAGGTATATCTCCTAATGCTATCCCTCCCCCCTCCCCCCTCCCCACAATAGGACCTGGTGTGTGATGTTCCCCTTCCCAAATCCAAGTGATCTCATTGTTCAATTCCCACCTATGAGTGAGAACATGCGGTGTTTGATTTTCTGTTCTTGCGATAGTTTGCTGAGAATGATGGTTTCTGGCTGCATCCGTGTCCCTACAAAGGACGTGAACTCATCCTTTTTATGGCTGCATAGTATTCCACGGTGTATATGTGCCACATTTTCTTAATCCAGTCTGTCATTGATGGACATTTGGGTTGATTCCAAGTCTTTGCTGTTGTGAATAGTGTTGCAATGAACATACGTGTGCATGTGTCTTTATAGCAGCATGATTTATAATCCTTTGGGTATATCCCCAGTAATGGGATGGCTGGGTCAAATGGTATTTCCAGTTCTTGATCCTTGAGGAATTGTCACACTGTTTTCCACAATGGTTGAACTAGTTTACAGTCCCACCAACAGTGTAAAAGTGTTTCTATTTCTCCACATCCTCTCCAGCACCTGTTGATTTTTTAATGATTGCCATTCTAACTGGTGTGAGATGGTATCTCATTGTGGTTTTGATCTGCATTTCTCTGATGGCGAGTGATGATGAGCACTTTTTCATCATTTTCTATCTCAAGTTAGAATCACATTCTCTATGGGGCTGACTCCCCCAAACCTGCATCATATACTCCAGAGTATATGAACTTCCGAGTCTTACAATTTATCACACTTTGCCTGTCTCATTTAAATTGTAAGACCCGTGAAGTCAGGATAGATATCTGTCTTGCAGACAACTACATTCCTGCTACTTGGTATCTCAATTAATAAGTGTTGGCTAATTGATTGAATGAATAAATGAGAATCCTGAGTGGCCACAGTGATACTGTCATCCTGCACAAAACCCAATTTGTTTAGTCAGCTACACCTCTTTATACCTCTAATTACAATACAACATATTGCTTTGGTCGAAATGATTGTGCTTCCATCAAATTCATATGTTGGAACCTCATCCTCAATGCAGTCTCATTAAGAGGTAAGGCCTTTAGATGGTGACTAAATCCTGAGGGCTCTACTCACATGAAGGAGGCCCAAGGCAATCCCTTTTCAATATCCACAAAATAAAAATACCTAGGCATACATTTAACCAAAAAGATGAGAGGTTTCTACAAGGAAAACTACAAAACACTGATTAAAGAAATTGAAGAGGACACTAACAAATGAAATACATATCCTATGTTCCTGGATCAGAATTAATATTGTTAAAATGACCACACTACCCAAAGCAATCTACAGATTCAATGCAGTCACTAACAAAATACCAACATCATTTTTTCACATAATTAGAAAAAAAATTCTAAAATTTGTATGGAACCAAAAAAGAGCTCCTCCCCTAATCCCACCCACCTCCCCACCCTCCCCCACCAAAAAAAGAGTCAAAGCAATCCTGAGCAAAAGGAACAAAACTGGAGGTATCACATTACCTGACTTCAAAACATATTATAAGGCTATAGTAACCTAAACAGCAAGGTATTGGTATAAAAATAAATAGACTAACGAAACAAAATGGAGAACCCAGGAATAAAGCAATTCATTTACAGGCAACTGAACTTTGACAGAGCTGCCAAGACCATACATGTGCCGGTTCCGACCACAGACACTGGCCGAATGATGGACGAAAAAATGCACTCAGACACAGGTATCCAGTGAAAGAGCGGGCTAGGGGATCCGGCTGCCCACAGACATGGAGGATGGTGCTGTGAAAGGGACAGCAGCCCAGCCCTAACAAGCCGGTGCTGCGGACATTTATTCATTACACATTTAATGACAAAGGCCTTGAGTCAACCCACTTGTGGGCAATTCACATGGTCCCCCAGCACATCCGCCCCCCTCCCCCGGCGCATGCCCCACCCCACGCTCACGGATGGTTAAAGGCCAGGTTCAGAGGTCTAAGTAAACTAAACTATCTAGATCAATTCCCTTACACTTCCTTGTTATCTACTCTGAGAGAATTCAGCTGCCTTTAGCCAAACCCTCTTCTGAAGCTATGCAAACCTCTGGCCTTCCGAGAAGGTTTTCATCCTTTTCCTATAATTTATCTTACCACCCTGACTGATATCCTGAATACACGGGTCAAGGACACCCTCTTCCATCAATGGTCCTGGGAAAACTGGATAGCCACATACAGAAGAATGAAATTGCACCCGTACCTCTCACGTTATACAAAAATCGACTCAAAAGGCATAAAACTTAAACATAAGATCCAAAATATAAAACTACTAGAAGAAAATATAGATAAAACTCTCAAGAGCATTGATCTAGACAAAGATTTTATAACTAAGACCTCCAAAGTACAGTCAACAAAAACAAAAATACACAAGTGGGACTATATTAAACTAAAATGCTTCTGCACAGCAAAAGAAACAACAGAATTAAAAAAAAAAAAAAAAACTATGGAACAGGGGAAAGTATTTGTAAACTACTCATCTGTCAGGGGACTAATATCCTGAATGAAAGTAGAAAGTAAAATAATGAATATCACAGACTTAGAAAGATGTATGGGGAAAGGGACGTGAAAAGAGATTAGTTAATGGGTACAAGCATACAGTTAGACAAAAGAAAAGGGTTCTAATGTTTGATAGCAGAGTAAGCTGACAATACTTAACAACAATGTATTGCATATTTCAAAAGAACTGGAAGAAAGTACTTGAAATGTACCCAACACATAGAAATGGTAAACACTTAGGTAATGGATACCCTAAATACCCTAACTTAAGATTATTAAACATTCTATGCATGAAACAAAATTTCACATGTACCCCATAAATATGTACAGATGGAATTTATCAAAAATACTTTAAAAATTCTTTAAAAACGTGGAAAATGGGACCCAAGGATGTTTGATCATCCTTTCCACCACATGATGATGTGGCAAGAAGGTGCCATATATGAAGCAGACAGCAAGTCCTTACCAGACACATCTTCTGGCACCTTAATCTGAACTTCCTAACCTCCTGTTCTGTAAGCAGTAAGTGTCTGGGTTTTTTACCCAGTACAGGTATTTTGTTATAGCAGTCCAAACGGATAAGACACCTATTAATGAAAAATATTTTGTAAGAGTAAGTTTAAATAACAAATAGATTGTTTTAAAAATAAGTTAATTTTATCCTGGCCATTTATAACCTATTTTCCCAGAAATAATGGTATAAATTACTGTTAGATCCTCAGTATAATTTCAGCCACATTAAAAGCAAATCAAATGGTAGAAATGAATTTGAATTTGAAATTTTGGGAAAAGAACATTCTCTATTTTTATTCTCTTCTTTCCGATCCCAAAACTGACCTCATTATGGTTTCCTGGACTCCAATCAAAACATTTCAGGCAGTATCATGGGGTCATATGAATCACTTCCACAGAAGGCAGCATAATTATCAGTGTATAGAAATAATCACTGGTATGTTAAAAGTCCTGCTAATGTAAATAGACATTACTGCAAACTTCTACTTGTCTTCAATCAGCACATTTGAAAATAAAGGCGGGAACAGATAGTTGGATCCATGATGCATAGGAATATATGATATAGTGGCCACACAAAGTTGGAAATATGAGAAAATAATAGAACTGCAAAATGTGGCCCTAGATAATTTGAATTGGATTAAGGCCACCACAAAGAAACTCA
Source organism: Rhinopithecus bieti (assembly GCF_001698545.2). Taxonomy (NCBI): domain Eukaryota; kingdom Metazoa; phylum Chordata; class Mammalia; order Primates; family Cercopithecidae; genus Rhinopithecus; species Rhinopithecus bieti. Next base: position 3,422,337 of record NW_016804493.1, read on the forward strand.
CAAGGCAAGTAATGATAATCAATAAAATTGATATAAATAAAAATTTCTCCATTAGGAATCAAATTTGTTGTGTAGCTACACAGAAAAGAGTAAGTCTTAACGAAAATACTTTCAGTAAAATATAATTAAATAGGGTAAATATTGAAATAATTTCATGAGAATGTATAGAATGTCAATCATTGAAATGAGTTACATTAATCTAAATAAATCTAGATTTATTTTTTACAAATTCTGTCAACATTGGTACACATTTAATTATGTGTGTATTTGTTAGTATTGATGCAAGATTCAGGAACGAATTGATTACTTCATGCAGAGATGCATATTGACTGTATTTTATTCTTGGAAACAATAAGAACTTCATTTTTCATTTTAGTGGATGACAGTGATATTCTTAAATAATTTAATCTATACCTGTATGAAGTAGACATACATGCTTGGTTAAATAAGCACTGGGCTATCTAAAACTATTAGAGGATACTGGTGCTCCAGTGTATTACATAATTTATGGGAGAGTTGGTTAAATTCAAAGTAAATCATTTTATTGAAAGATTATTTAAGAGCATATGATGTCTCTTCTACATTAATGGAAGTAGATTTTGACGGCACCTATGTTTAGTAGATTAATGATAGCAAGAAAGGTAACCAGTTGTTCTTGAGAAATAACTGAGATTTGCTCATAAAAGTCCTCAGTGATTCAATCTACAGATTTAGCATTTAAAAACACATTTTTAAAAGTTACTTTTGTAAATTTACTTAGAGAAGTATATCATCTTAGCCTGTCAGAGGTCTTAGAGACATCTGGTTTTGTGACATGCTCCTTAAAACCTAATTTACTAGTGACTGTTGGTGACATTTTCAACCCAGACAAATAATTTCAACATGAATCATAGTTCACAAATGCTGTATAGAACCTATCAAAAGTTTATTAAATAGTTTAATCATAACTCATTTGGCAAGTAAGTTGAGTAAATCAATTTGCCTCAAATGACTTTAATTTTTTAATGACAGAACCAACACTGGAATTCAGCTATAAGGACTCTTAATCATGGAACTCACTTTGAGAAAATCAATTACTTATATACTCTAACTTTACAACTTGCTTTTAAATTTTCAATACAATTTTCAATACATTTGCCAATCATTGATTATTGACTTATAGGCCGTGTTGGTTTCAATCTTATTTCTTTCGTAGCTCATCTCTATATGATGTCACCATCAAATTCAGAATTATCAACCTTTCAAGTGCAAAATAAAAAAGATAAATCAGGCTGACCGTGGTGACTCATGCCCACAATCCCAGCACCTTGGGAGGCCGAGGTGGGCAGATCACCTGAGGTCAGGGGTTCAAGACCAATCTGACTAACATGGGGAAGCTCTGTCTCTAAAAATACAAATTAGCCAGCTACTTGGGAGGCTGAGGCAGGAAAATCGCTTGAACCAGAGAGGCAGAGGTTGCAGTGAGCCGAGATTGTGCTATCGCACTCCAACCTGGGCAACAATAGCAAAACTCTGTCTCAAACAAAAAACAAACAAACAAAAGAGTATTTAATGTATCTACTACACCACTACTATGTGCATTTTGGAGGAAACTGGCTGGTCATATTTTGCTTGTTTTATTTTTTAAATAATTCAAAAGAAGAGAGCTTCTCAGGGTAAAGCAGGTCAGTTATTCAAGTAACGAAGTTTCAGATTATACATCGTAAATGAACCTGCCACTCCCTGACTCTTCCAATTTTTTCTTCCCTTATACAAAGGTATTTTCACTTCATTTATTTGGTAGACTATTGTTTGATCTGCTCCATGGAACCATCAAAGAAAACTATTAGGATGAGTTCCAGGTGTTGTTACTAAAATGTTTACTCTTGAATTATGGCAGAGTGTGCTCATGTCAATGAATCATGCCATATTTGGTTTTATATTTTACACATACACACACACACACACATCAGCAGTAGAAAACCCTCAAAATTCACCCCTACTCAATCACCCCTAGTTCTTGTTGATATGTATTTGCAAGGTCTTCAATCCATTTTGCTTTGTAGACATTTTTTTTTCCTGAAAGCAAGGCTCGTGCCTCCTTGTTCGGAGTATGTTGAGAACTGACTTTAGTTATTGACTTGGAGGCAATGAAGGCCAGTGGGGGCAGAGCAAGTTTTATCCTGCAAGGGACCCGCTTTTTATTTTTCAGTAAGGGCTTCACATTGTCTCCAAGCAAGGGAAGCCAATATCCTCTGGCAAAGAAGGATACTTTGAAGGGAACTTTGAAAAGCAGGGGGTCTTGTGTTTAACCAACCATATATCCCCAATGAAGTATGAAGGGGCTTTTTTTTTTTTTTTTTTTTTGGTCAGGACTCTCTTTTGACATAGGAGATCTACTGGGGTTGTACATTTAGATTTTCTTGCATCTTTGTCATCTTTATATTCAGAACCTAAGCCTGATTCTCAACACATTGTTCTTTGAGGGTACAGGAAAGTCTCCCTCAAGGCTGTAATGGAGGCTTTCAAAACCTGTCTTAAATTGGCAGCTGACTGTCCTGAAATTGTCATCTATTTCTGTAAGTTCCACAGAAGCCATCCTATTCCATTGTCCTAATGTACAGCAAGACTTGCTTGGTCTCTGAGAGCACTGCTGTGAGATAGTACTTCCTTCTAAGTAAACCCAGACACTGCAGGCTAGGGATCACTACCACCCTACTCACCAGTCACAATGACCAAGAATGATTACTTTCATTTCAGTGAGCAGTCTGAATCCTAAAACCCACCTTGAGGATATGTATCTTTAAAATACTTCTATTACAAATTGTCTTAGCCCAGGAACTTTAGAAAACAGAGGCCAAGGAAAGGATCTTGTGCTAACATTATATTTAGGTGGTACAAGCCTACAGCAGAGAAAGCGAGGGGAAAAGAAAGGGAGGTTAAGGAAGATGCCGTGCAATACGACAGCCATGGCTTCATGCTGTTCCATAAAGTGGCACAGCTGGTCACAGGAATGGGGATTCTCCAAACATGTTGCAAGAAGGAATCTCATCCTGGGAAGGAGAAAAGGGGAATTTACCCGCCTGGCTCCCTCCTGTCTCCCACTTCGTGTTGGTTAATTTTCACCTGTTGGCTAGCTAATTCCCTCCAAACCACGTGAAAGACACATAGAAAACCAAATTTCACACCCTGAAGTGTGAGATTCGCCTAGTTCCAAAAGTCTGGCATAGAAGAGATGAGAGCCAAGAAAGAGAGAAAGATGGACATTTGGGGGAATCTGAGAAGGTAGATGAAGATTGTGTACCCACACAACTCCTGGTTTCCACTCATTCACCAATCTGCTTATGCCCTCCCTCATCAACAGGTCCCATCATACAGTGTAGGGCCTCTTTTGAGAAAAACATCAATGCAACATAAAGACATAGTTCACGTCCATAGGCTTTCTAATTTGATTGAAGAGCATGTATATGAGAATAAGAGAACCAACAAGGCCTTCAGTTTTAAGTGATACGTAAAAGAGAGCATCGTTATAGAGTAAAGGGGTACTGAGGAGTGAGGAATTGGTTAATTGGGGAAAGCTTTCTGAAAGCTTTGACATGTTTGCTCTACTTTTTTTAAAAGCAAAACTTTCAGACAGAACTTCTATCTCTTGCATGTCTTCGTCCACTTTCACTAAACTATATATGACCTAACTCTCATGCTGTATTGACATGAACATCGAGTCCAGTCGGTTAATTCAGCAGAGTCCAGACACTCCAAAATAATCTTCACATATTCAAGCAGCTTGAGGATTAACATAGCTAGATACATCTAACTTGATTTCTTATTATTATGTTTTATTTATTTATTTATTTATTTAAGCCATGGTCTCTCTCTGTCACCCAGGTTGGAGTACAGTGACATGAACACAGCCCGCTACAGCCTCAACCTTCTGGGCTCAAGAAATCCTCCCGCCTTAGCCTCCTGTGCAGCTGGGACCACAGGTGCATGCCAACATGCCTGGTTTATTATTATTATTATTATCATTATTATTATTTTGTAGAAATGGGGTCTCCCTTTGTTGCCCAGGCTGATCTTGAATTCCTGGGCTCAAGCAATCCACCTGCCTCGGCCTTCCATAGTGCTGCGATTACAAATGTGAGCCAGGCTTTACTTTTATTTTTTAATATAAATAACATATCTATCACAAAGTGTTTAACCATCTTAAAAATAGTCAGAGGTGTCAATGAAGGTAGCTAATTCTATAGAAAATTTGAATAAGAATAAAAACTTGAAAAAAAAATGGGTGATGAGGGAAAATGATCGTATCAGGGAAACGATTATCTTTACAATGTATGTAACTGTGAATGTTTAATTCCCATTCAAATCACATGTTTAATCTAGGAACAATTGACATTGAACACAATTTATACAAATTGAATTTATATTAAATTATCATAAAGCCATTAACAGACAAATTGCTTCCCAAATGATTAAGTGCATAAAGATGAATACATTCCAAAAGTAAATGTATAATGGATAATTCGAAGATTCTTTATTACATTGCTTCTTTTAAATTTTCTTTAAAAATGGGCTTTATTAATATTTTGAGTGCACAACATTTGAAACTTAAAACAAACCATACCCAGATGAGTATGACATACTAATGGAATATATTTATTTATTATAGATGCAATTATAACAATTTTAAATCATTTTGAGTAAAAAATATAATGTGTTTCAATTTTATATGACTACTACACACACACACACACACACACACACATCACCTCTCTATAAATATGCTATAAATCAAGAATCTTGGCTGTGTTTAATTATAATAACTTGATCATAGCACATGTTTTGGGTCAATTAATTGCCTTTGTTTCCTTTTTCTTTTTTCTTTTTTTTTTTTTGAGATGGAGTCTGCCTCTGTCACCCAGGCTGGAGTGCGGTGGCACCATCTCAGCTCACTGCAAGCTCCGCCTCCCGGGTTCACACCATTCTCCTGCCTCAGCCTCCCGAGTAGCTGGGACTACAGGCGCCCACCACCACGCCCGGCTGATTTTTTTGTATTTTTAGTAGAGCTGGGGTTTCACCGTGTTGGCCAGGATGCTCTTGATCTCCTGATCTCGTGATCCGCCCACCTTGGCCTCCCAAAGTGCTGGGATTACAGGCTTGAGCCACCACGCCGAGCCAATTGCCTTTGCTTTCTTAAAGCCAGTTAATACCAGTAGGAAAAAATACAAAGTAATTTAACTCTATATGAGTTAAACAATATATTCTCAAAGATTAGATTTCTATATGCTTTCTACATAGTGCCTACATAATTAGGGTAAAATACTTAATCCACATAATACATGATATTGTTTAAGACTCCACCATGATATTTTACACTCTTCTCTTTTTTCAAATAATTTTTAGTCAGTCTGTGGTTCAACATTTGCCATACTTCAGTGATGACTTGAATAATTTGGGACAATTTAGTCATTGCCTTGGTAATCGCCTAAAAGAGGGATGCTTTGAAGCCTTACTGATACTTTAATTCATATACATTTTTATTAGTGTTTTACATGTGCCAGTTAATTATTTTATCTCCATGCATTTCTTCTGTTCTCTGTAGCAGAATTTTTTAATTGTGAAGAGTGACGCTTCTACATTGGTTTGATAAATATAACTTCTACAATTTTATCGTTTTGTTGTTGATTTGTTGAATTAAAAAAAAATCCTTCTGGCAAATTCATCTAGAATGTGTGTACCTAACCATGTTAAGTCAACAGACCCCTTTGATAGCCTAGTGAAGTTCCATCAAACTTCACCAAACTGATCATACCATTTTAGAATAATATTGGTATACAAATATTAAAATAGTTTTTAAATGATTTAACAATATAGGTTTATTATATTAAATAATAAGCTCTAGTGGTAGGGTAATAACCGCTGTAATATCTAGAGGTGGATATTAACTAGATTTTAAAATATCTGCAACAACTATAAGGTGACATAAAAATACTGGATTTTTTTTTTTTTTTTTTTTGATGAAAATAAATCACAAGTTTATTGGCTATTTTTCCAATTAGAATGTAAACTCCAGAAGGTGGGATCCGTGTCAACCAAGCACCAGGTTGGGAAAGTGTACATGTAGATACTCAAATAGGAATAGTATAAATCTTCTCTGATGAGGAACCCAAGAATTCTTTAAGTCTCTTGTTTGTCTTTTGAGCAAATGGCCCCTTTGGAAGGCGCTTGTCTGTCTCTTCTTTGACTAGAAGGGACCTGACTTGCTGGATCAGTCTATCATATTTCTACTTACACTCTCTCTTCTTTCAGGCCATGAACAATTTGATATTTGCTTTCTTTCTTTTTTAAAAATATTTCTTTCTGGCCGGGCGTGATGGCTCACAACTGTAATCGCAGCACTTCTGGAGGCTGAGATGGGCAGATCACTTGAGACCAGGAGTTCAGGACCAGCTTGGCCAACACAGTAAACCCTGCCTCTACTAAAAATATGAAAATTAGCCAAGTGTGGTGGTGCACACCTGTAATCCCAACTACTTGGGAGGCTGAGGCAGGAGAATCGCTTGAGCCCAGGAGGCAGAGGTTGCAGTGAGCCGAGATTGCACCATTGCACTCCAGCCTACGTGACACAGTGAGACTCTGACTCAAAAAATACAATAATAAATAAATAAAGAAATTCCTATCTACTCATCTCCACCCACAAAGCTGACCTTAGCTTTTTCCAAAGTATTCCTAATGGTTGCTATGAGCACAAGTTGAACCTCAGCTCTGCTGGTGATAATTTTGTCCATGAGAAGTTCAATTCTTCAAATTAAAACAAAATAAGTTTTTAGGCCTCATTCTCTAGCATACTTTGCTAGCCTAAATTGTTTTTTGCTTTTTAAAAAAATACCTAATTTCTATTGGTGGAAATCACAAACACTATTAATACGACTGTGGTTAGTTGCTGATAAACATAACTAAATGGAAAGCTACGTTTTAGTTATTAAATCCAGATTTTTAAATAAAGTAGATACCTGATTTACAGTGAGATGAAGTAATTAACACATTTTTAGTATTATAAATATCTATGATTTCAATGAACTCATCATTTTAGTATTATAAATATCTATGATTTCAATCAACTCAGTTTTCTTTTCATCATTCCCATAAATATGTTGTGAGAGCTTAGTAAAACATACCCTCAAATTAAGTATCTTTCAACATAGCTTTGAATTATAATATTGCACTGGAATTTCCAAAGAAGCAAAGGCATTCAGTTTCATCTCAACATTTTGTATGCCTATGTTCTGCAGCCTACCATTCAAAAAATCTCCAATTTTCAAGTGGTAAAGTCTTTAGGAAGAGTATATGTGACACAACTCTGCTTCGTGCAAATTGTAGTAAACATCGAACTGAGAGAACAGAATAACCTCTGTTCATTAAACACTAATATAGATACCATGTTCCTAACACATATTAACATTTTGTGCAAACACAAAATTATATTTAATATTATCATGTAAGATTTTAGTAAATGCAATTCACACAGGCAGTGCTATTTGTCTTTTAAAATAAGCATTATCTTTACAGTCTCAATTTCTTAGTTTTCCTGATGTTGGTCCCTAAGTAATTTCCTCACATCATAAAAATAATTTAATTTATATTTACAAATCACCATCTAACCAGCTAGTATACCAGTGTTACCCAGCCTTTGAATCACTGAGACATATTTCATTTGAACATACATCCATCAAATTAGCTCCATATGTCAACTCAAGGAGCATTAACTTTAACCTTCACATGGACAAGAGATTCTATAAAACCAATGCTGACTGGGTAGTTTCACAGTTCTTGTTTTTATGTGAAACTGAAAAGTTAATTTAAATACATACTCGGGAAGCTTGGTTTTATTGAATACGTGGGATCTATGGAACATACTATCTTAGCCTAACATCTGCTGTGTTTGGATGTGTGTATGGGTGAGCATTATGCACACAGGCATGCCTTAGCTCAGCAGTGATTATTGAATTACAACAGATTACAGGCAGGAGAAAGCAGTCCCCAGGATAAATGCAGAGGAGATTTGTGGGAGGGAGGTCCAGATGTAGGATGGGTACCAAAGGTTCCAACAGCCTCAAAACTTCACGTAAGCCTGGCACTTAGCATGAGTTGCCACCTTATTTTCCTTGCTGTATTTTAGCTTCAGCACTAGCAAGCTTTCCTCTGTTTAAAGGATGAAATCTTGAAGGTTCAAAGGATTCTTAAGATAATTTATTTCAAAACCCCATTTTGTCAGTTGGACAGATGATATTCAGAGGAAGTTGAGTTTATTACTTAAACTTTTCTTTTTCCCTTCAGAACATAGCTGATAGTTATGCTCTAACCATGTGGTCGTGGTAAAAGAACACTGACTACTAGGTATTTGGGAATAAAAATAACTTTAACTCAGAGGGGGAAAGAACGAACTCTGGAAAACAACTTACCATAATAGCAAGTGGAAGAAAAAGGAACAGAATAGACTTCAGAGATGAGAGGGTCATATTGGAAGGAAGACACAGCCTCAGGCTGCAGACAAGTAGGACTCAGTGGAATTTTCAAGGTGAAAAATTAAATGAAGCATATCAGCTCCTTTGACTCTAATTCATTTTCCTCCTGTACTGACTTTCCTTTGGAATCTTAACTTTTCACCTTAAATTGTCAGTCTAGATACTCTTTGCATCTGTAGATTTTGGACATAAACCAAATTCTGGCTAATCACAGTATAATTGCTGTAAATGCAATTTTAAAAACAATACCATTCCATTTCTTTGAGTATTTTATATTTTAAACATTTTATTTTCAAACAACTCATTTTATCAGACAAGCTTGCAGCTTACTCACAAATGTCCTTAAAGAGAAAACAAAAAAAGTACCCCAGCCTCAAACTTTCTACTTCTCTCTCTCTCTCTCTCTCTCTCTCTCTCTCTCTCTCTCTATCAGGCCTTCCTTCCTGGGTGATCTTATCATTAATAAGATCAAATATCATCTCTTGATTCATGACTTCAAATATTATATTCAGTCCAGAGTTCTTTCTGATCTCCAGATTCATGTATCTTCAACCTCACTCTGATATCTGCAACCAGCATCTCAAACTCAGGCTTTACACGTCCAAAGGGCACAGGAGAAACAAATAAAAAGTCATTGCTTCTCACTCTTCTGTCACACAAGCAACTATTTTATTTTTTATCCTTCTAGAGATATTACATGTATGCAAACACACACATGTACACACACACACACACACACACACATTGTAGTAGGCAGCTTCTAAGATGGTCCCAGATGACTCCATCTTCTGTGTGCAAAGCCCTTGGAAATCCCTAGGAAATCCAAGCTCTTTGGCTATCTTGCTTCACACAAATAGAAAACATCCACTCTGAGTGGATCCCACCTCTGTGATTAGGTTACCAAAGACTGCACCTTGGGTTTGGCTAGTGATTCTCCCTATTTCTGGTCTTGATGAAGCAAAACAAAAGTCAAGGGGTAAGGAACTGAAGGCAGTCTGCAGCCAACAGACAGTGAGGACCTGGGACCCTTAGCCAAACACCCTTGAGACGAATTCCACCAACAAATATGGAAGTAATCTTGAAGGAAAATCCTTCTCCAGTTAAACCTTAGGTGAATCCCCAGCTCTGGCTGGCACTTAGACTTTAGGCTTGTAAAAGGCCCTAAAGTAGAAAATCTGTGCCCATTATTTCCAACCCACAAAAATTGGGAGATAACAATTGTCTATTGTTTTAAACTGCTAAGTTTGGGGAAGATTTCCTACACAACAATAAATAATCCACATACATTTGTACTTTTTAAAAAAATGATATTCTATACACTCTTCTATGTGCACAGAAATTACACAAAATATGTTTTAACCCTTAGTTTATGTTATCTGTAAGGTTTCCCATCAACAATAGAGAGATAAGAGATAAGAAATTGAGAATGTAGGATGGATTTTCTTAGGTATAAATCTATTTCAGGGACATGCAGGTATTTATCTTTTCCTTAATTACTCATTAACAGGCAGTAGATTCAAAAATATCAATTTAAAGGAAGTTTATTATAAACAAATAATTAGGACTAAGGGCAAAACAGGTACAATTAACTTCCTAGCTAAAACTGAAATGAAGTTATGGGATTCCACCATTGATCACAACCTACTTTCAAACAGGATCTAGAAGGTTGTAATTATCCTGAGACTACAAGTTTCAAATAGCTCTACTGCCAATATCGGCAACTATGGTGATAGATGCCTTCATGATTCTAAAGAGGTTGAATGCATCAATATTTCTTTTCCCTGAGTCTGCTCTATTTCTGATAAAGTTTCACTCTTTCCTTCTCAAGATCTTAATTTAGGCATCAACCCTACTGTCTTCAGAGATTTTCATTAACAGCTTCATTATTACAAGGTAATTATTTGCATGCTATCAATATCTACATAATTCTTCGTGATAGTCTTTTCTTAAGCTGACCTCTTCGTTTTGTTTATTTTTAAGATCCTAAGTCATTCTACAGAAGTAAATATATGTGGGTTTGGTAAATCATAGTAATTTCTCCAAAATAAAAGTTACATTAGCAGAGGGGTAATTTCTTTAAGAGAAAAGGCAACTCTTCACAATACCAAAGACATGGAGTCAATCTACATGCCCATCAATGGTGGACTGGATAAGGAAAATGTGGTACGTATACTCTGTGGAATACTATGTAGCTATAAAATGAATAAAATCATGTCCTTTGCAGCTGGAGGCCGTTATCCTAAGAGAATTAATGTAGGAACAGAAAACCAAATCCTGTGTGTTCCAATTTACAAGTGGGAGCTAAGCACTGAGTGCTCATGGACATAAAGATGGCAACAATAGAAAGTGGTGACTACTGGGGGAGGGGGACAGGGGCTGAAAAACTAAATATTAAGTACTGTGTTCATTATATGCATGGATCAATTGCACCTCAAACCTCAGCATTACATAATATACACAATAACGATCCTGCACATGTACTCTCTGAATCTAAATTAAAAGTTGAAGTTATTTTAAAAAGAGAGAGAGAGAGAATAGGTAACTAAACTGAAAGGTAGTGACATGCCTAAGGACCCATTGTAAGTGATGGTGCTCTAGCCGCTTTCTAGTTCTTCTTGAGTCACTGCCATCAGGACACCACATTGTCCTTTATCCTTGTGCGTGGCCAGAGGAGTGTCAGAAAATACAAGTCCAAATGATTACAGCCATCAAGGACTTTTGCAAGTAGCTTGAATTTGATGGGGGGGGGGCACTAAAATCCAAGTTGCTAAACAAAAGACTTAAAAAGCTACTGAATAAAATTTCTTGGAATCTCCTCATCTTTCATTTCATTTGTGATCTTAAGGGTAGTACTGAGTTTCATTTAGGGAGAAGAAATGAACATGTTTATTTTCTTATATTTTTACATTTCAAGTCTTGAAGACCCCCCTATCAAACACACTCATCCTCTTAGATGTGGCTGCCATTTCTTGGTTATTGTACATGGCTTCATCTCCCTTGTTTCCACAATAGTAACTGCTAGCACATTGAAATCCTAGTTACATATTGCATGCAGTAATTAGGAGATGCTAGGCTAGAGAGTTTTTAGCTCTACCATTGTTGTCTTGGATTATACCACGAATGCCAGACCATCTGTCAGGAAAGTGCTGCCAAGAGTGGATATTTATCTGGCTTCTCTGTCAATTTAAGAGGACTTAGTGAGTTGGCCACCTGCCAGCAGCTACAGAACCAACCTTCGGAGAGATGACTGCCGAGGAAATGACTGAAATTGTACAATTTTAATCTCCCTTTTCATTTATCCAATTTTTCCACATCTGCACATAATGAAAGGGGAACTGACTCAACCCCCTGTGCACCCCTACGCTCACTTGCGATGATTCTTTCTCTTCCTTTCCATCACTTTTTTGTCAAAATCTCATCCATCCTTTAGGATCCAGCTGAAATTACAGCCACAGGTAGAATCAAAATATTACTTCTACCTCTCGTATTCTTCTTGGCTGTTGGCTTAACACATTTATTAAGCACCGATTACATATTATGCTGTTGTTGCCAGATACCTAATAGATTGTGCATAGCTCCCTAGCCAGGAATGCAAAAGTCTGTGTAACTCATTAATCTTCTAGCGAGTGTCTAAGTAATTATTGCCAAAAAAAAAAAAAAAAAAAAAAGGAATGAAGAGGCAAATCTCCAAATTCAGGGGTGGTGGAGATGTTCATGAGAAGTATTTATTAAGTTTTCCCATGGGGTCAAACATTGAAGATATAATGACAAGTTAGCAAAGGAGATTAAAATTCAGCACAGTAGACAGACAACTCCCATTCCAGTATAACTGATATATTTACAATGAGCAATAGAGGAGTGAAACTTCCAAAAAATGATTTGAACTAAGATGTATATATATTTTTTCTGTTTTATTTATTTATTCATTTATTTTGACAGAGTGTCACTCTATCACCGAGGCTGGAGTGCACTGGCGTGATATCACCTCACTGCAATCTCCGCCTCCCAGGTTCAAGCAATTCTCCTGCCTCAGCCTCCCAAGTAGCTGGGATTACAGGTGCATACCACCACTCCCAGCTAATTTTTGTACTTTTAGTAGAGTCAAGGTTTCGCCATGTTGGCCAGGCTGGTCTTGAACTCCTGGCCTCAACTGATTCACCCACCTTGGCCTCCCAAAGTGCTGGGATTACAGGCGTGAGCCACCATGCCCGGCCAAAAGGCATATGTTTAATAAGTGAATTACCTAATGTTTTGTCTCTTACGAATACAAATTTAAAAATAAATAAATTTAAATACGAGCTTCACGATATGTTCCTATTTTAATTTCTCCTAATGGGCAAAGAATTAGTTACAGTTTTGTGTGTGTCTGTTTTCCATTGGAAAATCTTTGGTTGCAAAATATGGCTATAAAGTTTGGCAGATCGTTTCAGCATAAGAAACAAGTTTTGAAGAAAAATGAAGACCAGAGATGTAAGATCTGGTTTATTATCTTAGAAGAATGGCTTTCCAATGTCCCTGAACGTAATTATTTCAAATGAAAACCTGAAGCTTCTCTCTAGGATTAGGTTATTGTCTTTGAAGAGCAAGATAGGAGGTAGATCAATCACTAGAAGTCAGGGGTTGTGAGAAATTGTCATGGCAGTGCTGACTAAGTCAAGTTGACGTGCAGACCTACTGCTTAGAGTGACACCCGTATTGTCAGCTGGCCTGTAGTCTAGAGGGTTCTTCAGAGTATGGTAGATATGACTAGCAAGAACAAAGATGCCATGTGCATGTAATGAGGAAAAGTCTCTTAGAATATGGGTTTTGTATTAGTCTGTTCTTGCACTGCTATAAATAAATACCTGAGATGGGGTAATTTTATAAAGAAAAGAGGTGTAATTGGCTCATGGTTCTGCAGACTGTATAGGAAGTATGGTGGCTTCTGCTTCTGGGGAGGCCTCAGGAAACTTACAAACATGGTGGAAGCACAAGAGGAAGCAGGAATGTCTTACATAGCAGGAGCAGGAGGATGAGAGGAGAGCGGAAGGTGTCACACACTTTTAAACAACCAGCTCTCATGAGAACTCAGTATCATGATGACAGCGCCAAGGAGGCATGGTGTTAAACCATGAGAAACCACCCCCACGATCCAATCACTTCCCACCAGGCGCTACCTCCAGCATTGGGGATTACATTTCAACATGAGATTTGGGTGGGGACACAGATCCAAACCATATTAGGCTCTCATACTTGGCTGATGGTGGAATCTCCCAGGAATTTCAAAATATCAGTGCATGGGCCCTTCCCCAGGGATTCTAATTTTATTGGTCTTGAGTATAGCCTAGGTTTGGGGATTTTTAAAAGACCTCAAAAAGCTTAAGAACCACCGTTACAGATGATAGGGTGATTCAGGACATAATATTAGGGTAAGTTGACTCCCCCTAAATCCTGAAAACAGATACACAATATAGCATAAATCAATAACTCCAAGATATCAAATTGCATAGAAAATTAAGACATGTGGATACACAATTGGTGAAGAGGTATTCCTATGAAAGTGGTAGAGGACTTTTGAAAGAGAATGACAAAATACCATACAGAGTGATGGGCAAGCATGGAGCAAATGCAGAAGTCATTCAAGACCCTGTGTCCAGGGGTTAGGGATCAGAATTGGAGGTACCAAGAAATGTACAAAGAGGTGAGAAAGGGCAATTTTGAAGAGACTTTAGTAGAACAGCACCAGGAACTTATCCCTAAACCCTCATTGGTAGTAACACAGTTCACTTTTTTATTAGACTTGAGAATATGAATGATTTCCATAGGTTTGCCGGCAAATATACCCATCTATCATCTATCATGTATCAATAATATCATTTAGTATTTCTTAGCTACTTGTTAGCTTGTAAAGTCCTAAGTTAAATAATTATTTTATATACACTAAGCCAGATGTACTTGAATTTATATATGACCAACATTCTGAAGGTCATAGGGTGAGGGGAGAAGGGGTGTACTAGTCCATTTTCACACTGCTATAAAGAACTACCTGAGACTGGGTAATTTATGAGGAAAAGAGGTTGAATTGACTCACAGTTCCACAGGCTGTATAGGAAGCATGGCTAGGAAGCCTCAGGAAACTTATAGTCATGGCACAAGGGGAAGGGGAAGCAAGCACATCGTACTATGGCAGAGCAGAAGAGATACACAAGGAAGAAGTGCAACACTTTTTTTTTTAACATCAGATCTCATGAGAACTCACTATCACAAGACCAGCAGGGGTAACATCCACCCCCATGATCCAATCACCTCCCACCAAGCCCCTCCTCATATTTGACATGAGATTTGGGCACAGACGCGAATCCAAATCGTATCAGCAGAAAAGCCCCATTCAACGACTATCACACTTGCCATATCCAGGCGGGAAATATTACCAAAATGCAGGGACTTTACTACAGTTTTGGACCACGGGGACAAAGGTCACTTCATGTTAAGACACTGTTTTATTGGATTCATCCTGGAGAAATAACTCGTTTAGAAATCTGCATTTGGCTGGGCGCGGTGGCTCAAGCCTGTAATCCCAGCACTTTGGGAGGCCGAGACGGGCGGATCACGAGGTCAGGAGATCGAGACCATCCTGGCTAACACAGTGAAACCCCGTCTCTACTAAAAAATACAAAAAACTAGCCGGGCGAGGTGGCGGGCGCCTGTAGTCCCAGCTACTCGGGAGGCTGAGGCAGGAGAATGGCGTAAACCCGGGAGGCGGAGCTTGCAGTGAGCTGAGATCCGGCCACTGCACTCCAGCCTGGGCGACAGAGCAAGACTCCGTCTCAAAGAAAAACAAAACAAACAAACAAAAAAAAAGAAATCTGCATTAATACCTATACAGTTTTCACGTATTATAAAAGAAAGTACATTTTTGTAAAGATGGCCAATAACAATCAACATGAACTTATGGCTACAGCTGAGGGAAGTTGGAGCCCTAACATTGAAACTTGGATTTAGTTTTAACAGAAAATGTTTAAACTTCATCTTTTTTTTTTTTTTTTTAACAAAAAGTAGATGTTTAAGTGTTGCAAAATAACAAGATTTTTACATCTGCTTAAATTTTAATGTGAAATTTGCTAATGAAACTCACAGTATGTATCTCTGAAGCAGAGGAAATGTATGACAAAAGCAAACAAATAAAAATGTGGTAGAAACTTCCCATTAAGCAAAATGATGCATGTCCACTCCCAAAGTTTTGCACCCAGGGATTTCTAAAATCTAAAATCTCAAAGATTTTCAGTCCTTCAAATATTTTAACACATTTAACTTAAGTATTTTCCCTCCCAGATTCTACCTAATCAACTCTTACCTCCAAACATCTGCTTCTCTGCAGAGCAGCATCAGCTGGATTTCAGGACTGCGTGATTTCAAGAACTGGCTGTTAATTAGCGACTGTTCTCCCTCATGCAAAGTCTCACGGGATAAAGAGTTATGACGTCGCATGTTAGAATAAAAACTTTAAATTAAATTTAGCAGAATTCATTTGAGCAAAGAAGGATTCATGAATTGGGCAGTACTAAGAACTAATAAAAGTTCACAGAGCTCCACCCAGCAAAGTGGGCAGGCAGTATTCAGAGAGTGAAAAGAATCATTACGTATAAAAGCAATTAGCTGGGGCTTGACATTTCCTTTATATAGACATGCCCTGACCAATTGGCCGCCTGTGAGTGGCTGAAGCTTGGGTGCTATGATTGGCTGGCATTCAGTGATTTGTTACTTACTGTTGTTAGGCTGTGGTTTGTTTACATATCAAGTTAGGTTGCCCTTCGTGACAGACAGGGAGATTTAGACCAAATTTAACATTCACAAAAGATTTATTTCTACAAAACCCTCTATATATCCGAAAAGTAATGACATAATTATCTGATTTTCCTTTGTGTTCTCTCCCCAACTGGTTGTTCAAACTATAGTTGCTCATGGAAGTGTATGCACTCAATTTAAAATGTCACTATTCAAAGTGTGGTCCACCGAGCAGCAGCATCTGCATCCTTGGAAGTTTGTTAGAAATGCAGACGCTCAGGGTCAACCCTGGACGGTCTAAATCAGAAACAGCTTCAACTAGATCCCCAGTGATTTGTGTGTACATTAAAATGGACAATTACGGCCATCAATAACAGCTTGCCCTTCAAATTCCTTGGGATATTTACGATTTTATATATTTAAAGCTTTTGTTTTCATGTTTTAAATAATAATTTCACAAATGGTGATCTTTGGAAAAAGTTCTTGGGGAAAGCAAACAAATGAGTAAATGATTTCGTAGCTGTTCTATGTGTATCTTATCATTGAGTTATCGCATACTCTCTGACAGCTTTTATAATTCTTACGCAAATTACTTCCCTTTTTACCTGTCATTCTTACCTCTTTCAGTATCCAGTTTCAGATTTGAAACATGCTTATTGGATACATTCATCATGATAGGCCCATAACAAATTAAAAAAAAAAAAACAAAACTGGTCTAATTTTCTTTTCTTTTGGTACCCATTAACCATCCCCGCCTCCACCCCAACCCTCTTTGGCCTTCAGGATGCCTTAGTTTCCCTCTTACAGATGGTTAAAAATAATAATAAAATAATAATAACGACAATAGAAGAGATTTCCATGTGATTCTAATGATTAGACTGGTTTGAAAAATTTAGACCTAAGAGCAAAATAACTATTGCTTCCCTCCTTGAAAGAGGCATCCAATCTTTTGAAATCATTATCTTTTGATATCATTATCCTTTTGATATCATTATCCCAGTCGATATCTGTGTTATATCTCAATATATTCCTTTGTATTCCCAGCATTCTATTTCAAATTATAAAGTTGGGGTCTGGCCAGGTGCCATGGCTCATGCCTGTAACCCCAGCACTCTGGGAGGCTGAGGAGGGCGGATCACCTGAGGTCAGGAGTTCAAAAGCATCCTGGTCAACATGGTGAAACCCCATCTCTACCAAAAATTACCAGGCGTGGGAGCAGTAGCCTGTAGTCCCAGCTACTAGGGAGGCTGAGGCAGGAGAATCACTTGAACCAGGAAGGCAGAGATTGCAGCGAGCCAAGATCACACCACTGCACTCCAGCCTGGGCGACAGAGCTAGACTCCAAAAAAAAAAAAACATTTAGGGGACAGGGGCTACCTTCTATCAGCAGTAATATAAGTATATAGGTTTAGTATTCAATTATGAGTCGAAACCCTATAAATTCTAATGTATATTATTGAAAATTCCAATTTTCAAAATGTTTTTGAAGAAATAATTAGAACTTGGGTGTTAACTTATTAATTGCAGCAAAAAATAAATATTTTGCTTCTACACAACTTTGAGAGCATGTTCATATCCCTAGGTAAAAAGCTTTGCTTGCATTCATATTATTGCTACTTTTGTTTAATTCCTGGAGACGAGAGAAACCTGATACATTTTACAGCTCAGAAGATATTCAACTGGAATGAACATCAGGCTACTTGGCACACTAGGTATTCACTCATGAACTTCAAAGGCATTACATTATGTTCCAAGTGAAAGCTGAATGCTACATTATCTCTTGTATTCAAGTTTGAAAATAAATAGAAACAGGAGAGTGAGAAAATGGTGTGCAAAAAAATCATTTCAATCATAACAAAAATATGAACCCATGGTGTCTGTTCACATCACAAACCAGGAATGAAAGAGTTCAGTCAGTTACATTTAGAAAAATTAAGTTGAAAATTGCCATTGATTGAAAATAAATAGATGTTGATACTTTAGTTTTTATTAGATGGTGTGATAGTGCTGTGGGATGTGTGCACATTTTGAAAACACACAGTTAAAATTTATTCCTTTTCCTGAGATCAATACTGAGATGACTTCCTTGTCAATAAATGGAACACTGAATCAGATGAGGTCAAATATACAGGTTGAGTGGTTTCTGGCTTACTGAGAATGAGAACCCAGACTCTCACCAAGTTTTCCCACAGTGATTCTGCCTCATCACCTCCTGGAAGTCACCTGCTCCCCTAGGTCCGCTACCCCCACAGGCCACTGCTTTTTATAAACATGCCCAGTTCCATTTCCTGCAGCTCTCCCCATTAGCCTTCCTCTATACAAACAAGCAAAGCTTAAGAAGAGTGTCCAAGCCACTGACTCCAGTTCTGCCTTCTACCAGTAGGAAGATGCTGGAAGAAAAAATAAAAATAAAAATTCCTGCTGCTCACACTTAATCAGAATGTCTTGACATAGGGTCTAAATAAAAGTCATACCTGAATATAAAATAAAAGTCATACCTGAGATGACTTTTATTTTCACGAAATTTTGAGAACTATTGCATCTAATACACAGAGAATGTGGATCAAAGTCGTAGACATCCCTAGCATTTGCCAGTGTCTCTATCCTATCTTGTGAAGTGATTGATTTGAAGGCTGCTTTGGAAAAAGATAACTTGGAACTTATGCAACAACTACTGTTCTCCCATATACCTTGGAAGTTACTCGTAGTGTTAGAATTTATAGCATGTACTTGCCAGGAATCTGTGATGAGAGAGCTTTGGAATATGTGTTGTTAAGTTGGTAAGCTAATTTGGAAGAGAGAGGTACTTTGAAAACTCAGCAGGCCAAATGAGTCTACAAAACAATGTTTCCGTTAACCATCTCACTTGGAAAATAGTCTAACAACTTTTATAAATGTCCAGGAAAGTAGAATTTTAAATGTTTTTTGGCCAGGCACAGCAGCTCATGCCTGTAATCCCAGCACTTTGGGAGGCTGAGGCAGGCGGATCACCTGAGGCCAGGAGTTCAAGACCAGCCTGGCCAACATGGTAAAACCTTGTCTCTACGAAAAATACAAAAATTAGCTGGGCATGGTGGCACGTGCCTGTAATTCCAGGTACTTGGGAGGCTGAGGCAGGAGAATTGCTTGAGCCCGGGAGGCGGAGGTTGCAGAGAGCCGAGATTGTGCCATTGCACTCCAGCCTGGGCAACAGAGCGAGACTCCATCTCAAAAAAAAAGTCTTTTATGATTCAGACAAATGACTATAAAAGGAAAATCCAAACATACAGAGGACATAAAACACACATAAGCATATATGTACACATAGGCACATATACATAGTACACATACATACAAACACACACAGTACATAAAATACAAGAATATATATATGTGTGTGTGTATGTGTGTATTTGGGCTTTTATATAAATATATATATAAATGTGTTTTAAAACATCCAAAGGAAAAAATTTGGTCCCTCAAAAAATGCAGGTGCACAAAATACGTTGTACCATCTGAAATACTCTAAAAATATAAGTGGTCTGCAGGTAACTGCAGCCACAGCCCAGAAAAGTAGACAGGAGGCGTGACTGGAGGGCTCTGTTTGTGTTGGACACATACTTACAGGATATAGCCAGATTGCATGAGGAAGGGGTAAAAAGCTGTGTGTCACAACAAGGTGTTCTTAAAAACAGATTCAGAATCTTTAGAGCTCTAGTGTTTTGAGAACAAAATTGTAAGTACATTTCCGTGTCAATTAGGACAAAACAATGAGCACCATGAAAAGGATGAAGAGTCAGAAGGATACGGCAACGTAGACTCTTTTTAAAACCCAAAACAAAAGGGGAGCCACAAGTTACTTCTCTCTTAACATGGGAAAGAGAGGATGGGAAATCTGACTTGAACTGCGCTATGTTTAAAACCGTTGAAGTGAAGCAAGAAACGTATTTCACATAGAGAAGTATAGTTACTTATTTTTGCCCCATTGGGTATTTTTCTTCCAAAAATGTACCAACGTTAAATATCTGTGGCTAAATACTAGTATATATACTTCAATTTATTTAACAGAAACCCACCTGACTTGATAATACGATACACTGTGATCATCCAAAAGCCACAACTGGAGGTTGTCACTAAGGAGGCCAAATGTACAGCAATCTGGGCAACAAAGTAAACAGGCATCATATTGGATTACAACTCAGGAATAAAGTAAACATGCACATTTCCTTACTAACATGCATACACAAATTAATCCATAATTAAATGGTGGAGAGGCGCAGATCTTCCTTATGGAAAACAAAAATTAATCTATTCAGAAAGAATGAGGAAAACCCAAAATCACTATTGGGGATATACCACCATAATAATTGTCATTAGTAAGATCCACTGATGGATGTTAAAATATGTGAATGAAATTTTCAAGAGAAACAAGCTATCAGTGTACACTCAAAGTAACTTTACAAGGAAATCTGTCAGATACCACATTGACCAAGAGTTCAAGGTCCATTGCGCATGTAATAGGACATATTGACATAGGCACCCCAGGATATCATATACTGAGAAGACTACATCACCTCTGTGGTATTCTTGCCAAACAATGCATAAGCCTGACTTAATCATGAGAAAACATCAGGCAAACCAAACTTGTGTGACAGTCTACCAAAGAGCTGATCGGTTATTTTAAAAACTTTGAAGTGTGAAGGTCGTGAAAGGTGAGGAAACACTAAGGAAGTGTGACAAATTGAAGGAGATTAAAAAGACACAAGGACCAAGTACAGCTAAACTGGATGTCAGAACAAAACTGGAGGAATTTGCATTAGATTTGTAGGTTAGTAACTCATGTTAACTTTCTGGCTTTGATATTGACGTCAGATCATGTCACCTGTTAACATTATAGAAGCTGGGTGCAGGGTAAACGTGGGCTCTCTGTCACAGTTTTACAACTTTTTTGTAAATGTGAAATTATTTTAACAAAAATATTTTTTTTAAAGAGAGAAATGTAGCATTTTCCTGTGGACCTGTAGCATTTCCTTCCTTGTGCTATTTGTAAAGTAAACCAAAAACATTATTGAGGCATTTTATCTCCCTCCTGGTACATATTTGAGTTTATTCTTCTGAAAGCTGCTACTGGTATACAAATGGACACCTCCTCACATGTAAACTGCCAGGTACATTGATGAGTCAAAGTCCAGCCCAATTACTAATAAAATGCATTCACAATATATGTAGTTATACTCTTTATACATCTTAATACGTAAAAGAAAATTACTAATGAATATAGCATGCAAAATGAACTGTTAACTGCCTGTAAGTGTTGTTGTAGGTAAATTGGCATTGCACATGGGCAACATTTTTAGCACTAATATGTATAATGTGACTAATTTAAAACACATTTCAGTACCGCAAAAATAAAATTTAGTAAATTTAGGGCATTGAGTAATTGGCTTTTATTAAGGTTTTCTTAATTAGATACTTGCTAAATAGGTTTACTAGTGATCACAAAATGAATCTATAAAGCAACTTGTAAAAATGTCGAATTTACTGTGTAATGGCCAGTCTATTCATGGTTATGACTATCAAGAGGAGTTGGGCATGTGATAGATTGGCTATATTTTGCTTAATGTTTGCTTCGAGGTATTTTATTTTTCTAACTAGGTAGTAAATGTCCATTTAAAAAGAAAAACAATAGTTAGCAAGATGCATAAAAAATAACTGAAGGGCCATCTATGTTTCCACCGGTTTTTATCAGGTAAGCGAAAGCAATCACCCTTAATCATTCTACAGGCTAAAGTCACTTAAAAATTGAGCCATACTGACTCTTAACGTAAGCCACAGCAGGTGAGTTGCATTCCAGGTCCTCAGAGCCAAATACATTGAAGCAAATTGCAGCATCAAGTTCAGTAAGAGTTCGTTCTCTCTCTCCCTCAGTCATCCAACTGTATTTCAAATCAAACAATTAAAAACCAAATAGAAATGGTGACGGCCGATGTGATATGTCAGTTTTTGTCTTCATGGTTTAAAAGAATTTAAACAAGAGACACACAGCAAAAGCAGTTCAGCATAGAGTGATTTATTGCAAAAGAAAAAGAATATTTTGAAAGTTAAGTACAGAATAGACAGTACACTGAGAGAGAGGAAATTTAGGGCAGGCTGCTCATAAGGATGAGACAGCAAAGACTGGCACTAGGGCGACTCCTTTTATGGTAGTCTTACGTGATTATTCATAAGGAGGTGGAAAGAAGTGTTACTAGTAAGCATGTTCTGTGTGGTCTTCCGGGTCGCCCATGCGCAGTTCCAGCAAGTTAGCTGTACATGCTTGTTCATACGTCACATGTCACATTAGCATCTTAAATCTCCACCCAGGGGTGTGTTTCTACTATTATAACGAGCAAAGGGTCAGTTCAAGGACAGGTAAAATCAAAATGCGCATGCGCCCTAGAAGGGACAGTCCCTACTGAAGATCGCTTTGCTTGTATGAGCCCAATTACAATGCGAAGACTGAGGCTTATTGTGTTGACTGAGTGGTCACCACGGTTGCTGCCTCCCAAAAGAAGATGCTCACTTCCTTGACTACCTATCCTGCCTCGGAACTGTATTAGAAAATATGATACACCCAATGACTTATCTAGGGCCACTGCAGTACTGAAAACTCTCAATTTTTTTTTCCAATTCAGATGCACTGCCTAATTTATCATCAGAACTGTATTAGAAAATACAATATACCCAATGACTTATCTAAGGTCATTGCAATATTGAAAACTCCCAATTTTTTCCAATTTAAATGCACTGACTAATTTATCATCTTCAAACTACACCCTTTTTCTTTTAATCCAAATACTTGTAACAGTGTTTGTAATTGTCAACACACTCTGTGTGTGTGTATATATCACATTTTATATATATAACATTAACATATATATATAACATAAGATGTTAATATATACATAACAAAAACTCAGAAGAAGAAAGTTTTGGATCAAATAATTGTTGAGCAACTAGCTATCAATTCTACACAGTGGCATGATTACTGCTGAAGAGACAAAAATAAATGACTGATTATAACAGCACTCTGTCATAAAATGTGAAAAATTGGAATGGAGGCTAGCATGTTTTATTAAGAGCAAATAAGAGATACAAGGTCTGGACAATATAAGAATTATAACTGAAGAACAAAGTTTTCTGTGTATTATACTTCAGAGTGCACCAGAAGTACTTTATGTGTATTTCCCATTTTAATACACAGAGCACTGAAAAGACTTACAGTCAAGGGTCAAGCTTTAATGAAATGAATCATTTTTACAACACCATTAAGGACATTCTTAAATGAGTTTGGCTATTTTTTTCTTGTTTTTTTTTTTTTTTTTTTTTTTCTTGTCTGTAAGAGAGGTAAAAGAAGGTTTATCTTAGTTATGGTATCATATTATATATAAGACACTTTGATTAAAGAATTAAAGATTAATATATTGGCTAATAGAGTGGTATGGGGGAGGGGCACATCTGTTTTGTTAATAGCAGAAGTTGCATTTGAACATACCCAGGGCTGCTTCCAGTTCTGGAGGTGAAAGTAATCAGTTATTCCTTATTCTTTGCACTGGCACTTCCTTCCATTTTTATGAGGTAGGACACTAGAAATTGACCCTTCAATTATATGTGTACAAAAAACTTATTTTTCATCTTTATTTGATCAATATTTACTCAAATAACCCTTGCTCAGTTCTGGGGACTGAATGTAAGACACAGAAAGACATATCTCCTGACCTCATGGAGTTTAGTTACAGTCATGTTACAAAATTGTGCCTTCATCCTAAGAAAAAGGAGAAAGTGCTAAAGAGAAATAGTGATTGATAGATGACATAGAGAGAGGCTTGCAGAGTACAGAATGGCTACCATGTTGGTGTATTAGTTCATTCTTGCACTGCTATAAACATCTGAGACTGCATAATTCATAAAGAAAAGAGGTTTAAATTTGTTCACAGTTCTGCAGGCTATACAGGAAGCATAAAGACTTCTTCTTTGGAGACCTCAGGAAGCTTTCAACCACTGGGGGAGGAAAAGGAGGAGTGAGGCCTCTAACATGGTAGGAGTAGCAAGGGAGAGATGGGGGGTGGGGGCGTGCTACACACTTTCAAACAACTGGATCTAATGAGAACTCAGTCACTATGGTGAGGACAGTACCAAGAAGGATGGTGAACCACTCAGGAGAAACCGCCCTGTGATCCAATCACCTGCCACCAGGCCTCACCTCCAGGATTAGGGATTACAATTCAGCATGAGAGTTGGTGAGGACACAAATCCAAACCATATCAGTTGAGAAGTTTACAGTCCTGATATGATAGGGTAATTAGGCAGCCACTTTAGTGAACTTTCCAAGAAATGACAATCTTGAATGGGGATTTCTGGAGAAAGAGATATGGGATAGATTTATACTATACTTAAGAAATAAGTAGACAGATTGTAGAGATGGATCACATAGGGAGTGTGATGAACGTGGACTCCTGGCTTGTTTTTAACTTTTCACAGCTAGGTGTACAGCATTGCTCTTCCATGACAAGTGAAACACTGGAAGACACCAAATGGGGAGTTCCAGAAAGATGCAATGCTGGAGTAAGGCGTAGAGCATGAAAAATGAGGTTGATCTTCATATCGACCCAATGGTGGGTCTACAGGATATAAAAGAGAGCGTATGTCAGAATCTTCCAGCTGGTACTCTGCAAGGGTGAATATTTATACTCTGGGGAAAAATGCACTGTCAAATATTTTGATTTTCTTATCAATGTTGGGAGCTAGACCCTATCCTGTGGCTGAGTAGAGGTTTCCACTAAAGAGTATGATTGTCATTGACACTAAGGCAGAAAGAAATCAGGTGTTGACAAGAAACTAACCTTTCTTTTGGACTGTGGCCTTTATGCTTGGGGGTGAGAATTGTACCACCTGGGCAAGAGGACAAAAGTACTGAGGACTAAGTAGGAGAACCCTTGGAATGACATGATTGGTGGATTCTAGGAAATGTGATAATGGATATCCAACTGAATTCACTTTTTCTGCATATTTAGTTACTGTCTGTAATTTTTATCTTCAGAGTTGTGGTGTCATCATCACTGTATCTGGTGAATTAAGGGAAAGACCTGAGCTTCAGCCAGAAGCAGCTGGTCATGAAAAACAGGGGTAAGCTAAACTCTAGTTTGGTCACTAAGTAAGAGTCTAATGTGGGCCAGTTGACTGAAGTAATTTATAAGTACAAAAATGAGTTAGTTGAATCTGACACCACTCTTTTAGGATCTCTAGAAAAGCATAGAGGAGAGAAGATACCTACCTAGAAGATCTACCTTTCTGAAGTCTCAAGACAGGAGCTCAAACCAATTGTATTTGGGTTTTAAAGAAATGGATGGTATTTGAAAGCTGTGTGAATTAGGCTAAAGTTTGCCTTAGTTTCACTGAACTGCCTGGAAATCGGTGGGAGATTCTATACTTCTCCACAAACCGCTCCTTCAATGGGAATGCATTCATATAGCAAGAAATCATTGCATGTGTGTAACTATGATTTATTTTGGCAAATTAGTAGCAATTTTTAAAGGAATGTTAATATCTCAAAAAATATTTCCCTTCAAATAATTGTGAATCTTCCTAAGGAATAAGACTAACTCGTAAGGTTGTATACTGTCTTATAGCTGTAAGCTTCTGTACCTAAGCTTCGCAGGTTTCATTATAGAAGCCAATATGAAAACAGCAAATTGATAAAAAAAAAAAAAAAGACATTTTTTAGGATATTTCAACACGTCCATCAGTTCATACATCAGTTAAATTTCAACTATGGTAAGATCAAATGGGGACGTATTTTCCACAAGAATCATCAGGAAAGATAAGAGATTTTCTTTTCTTTATACAATCATAGGTAGAAAAAGGATGTGTGGACAGAAAATGTAACACCATTCAAAAAGTATTATCAAACATTATCAACCAAATTACGTTCTTCCAATATAAGGATTGCTGCCTTAATTTGGAAATTAGCTTGGTCAGTGTTTATGTGTTTTGTAAGTTAAAATAGAGTACTTTTGCTATATGTCGTTTATTTTCTTTCATATAACTACAATCTCATTCCAGAAGATGTTATTCTCCAATAATTTGTGCTATAAAAGTTTGTCAGAAAACTCTAGCAAATGACAAGTTTGTCAGAGATCTCCAGCAAATGAAAAAAATTATTGCAAGAAGTGTTTCAATCCTCATAGTCATTTGTAACCATATTCCTTTAAAATGTATTTTGAAAGAACAGGTCATTTCACTGCTCAATTAAAAAATTAATTTGCTCCTGTGGAAAATATGGAGAAACATGAATCATTTATAACAGCTTATTTTGAATGAAAACATGAATTCATTCAGCAAGAACATACTTTACCGGAAAGTTTATCAAGTGAACAGCATGGAAGCAGATGTATTGGTTCAATAGGCATAAATTCATGTCCAGTATCAGCACATGAAATAAGGAAATCATTTATGAAGAGCAAGCCCAACTTAGTCTGGTATGACACAAAGAATTATGATAAGAACTGGTCTTGGTAGTACCTGCCTTGATAAAATAGATGTTCATAATGTAATGATGCCTCAGAAAATGATTATCATTGCTTCTAATTTTCAGAAACAAGATGAAGGCACTAAGCAACTCGACTTGTGAGTTGTTGGTCCTTTCTTAGGAGAAAGAGGGAAGGGTTAGCTGGCAGCCAGGGCCATGGGAGGAGTCTAAGTTTCAATGCGGTGAGATTCACTACTTGCATTTTCTTTGTATAATAAAAGTAAGTCAGATTTATAAAAAGAAATGGACTACACACGATATACCTGACTCAGGAAATATGGGCATAGGCAGTTACTGCTGAAGAGACACCGGAACACCGATTTCTTTTTGGGAAAGTTCAGACAAAAAGGTTCTGGAGTGAAGGATCTCAGGCCTACTTGTACGATGCAAATTACAGGGAATGGGGGTGTGATAAGAAAGAGAAAGCGCTGCAAAGCTGTCCACATCCTAGTCCCTGTGACCTGTGAATACATGCCATACATAGCAAAGGGGAACAAGGTTGCAGATGGAATACAGGACAAAAATCAATTGGCATGGAATAGGGAGATTATGCTTAATGATTTGATTATCTGGATTGTGGTCTCAATGTAATCACAAGTGTTCTTAAAAGTAGAAAAAGGAGGCAAAAGAGGAGGTCTCAGTGATGCAGTTTGAGAAGGACTGGACCTGCCATTGTTGATTTTGAAAATGAAGAGGCAAGACATGGTAGCTCTCACCCATAATCCCAGCACTTTGGGAGGCTGAGGCAGATGGATCACCTGAGGTCAGGAGTTCAAGACCAGCCTGGCCAGCATGGTGAAACCCCATCTCTACTAAAAATCCAAAAATTAACCAGACGTGGGAACTCTGGCCACATCAGACAGTCTATGCAAACAATGTGATTTATGGCAAAGAAGCTTTTGGAGAATAACTTCAGTGATGCAGGCAATCAACCATATCTCTGTGACCACGCCCCAGTAAAAAACTCTGGACACCAAGACTCAAGTAGGCTTCCCTGATGGGCAATATTTCATGCATATTGCACACATTGTTGCTGGGAGAATTTAGCACTGTTCACAGGTCCACTGGGAGAGGACAGCTGAACGTTCATACTTAGAATTCTGCTGAATGTTGTGTCTTTTTCCTATGGTAACTTTAATCCGTAACCTTTTGCTGTAATAAACTATACCACCAGCATAGTAGCTTTCTGTGTGTTCTGTGAATCATTCCATCAAATTACTGAAGCTGAAGGTTATCTTGAGGATCCTCAAACTCACAAATGGTATCAGAATCGAGGGTTTTCTTGGGGACTCTTGAACTCTTCAACTGTATACCTATGAGAGTGACTTAAGGAAAACCCAAAACATACACACTGACAGTATGAAATGTTGAGAATGCAGACCCACACAAACTCTCATTCATGGCTGGTGTAAATGCAAACTAAAACAGCAATTTTAGCAATTTCTTATAAAGTCATGCGTGCCTTTACCATATGATACAGAAATTCCAATTCCTGGCATTTACCTAAGATAAATAAAATTTATGTTCACACAAAAAACAAAATGGGAATTTTATAGCACTGTTATTTATAATTGCAAAAACTGGAAACAGCCTTGTTTACATCAACAGATGAATGAAAAAGCTGTGATACTTTCATATAATAAATATTATTCAGCAAAAAAACATGGAATGGAGTCTTTCCTTAAGGGAAAGAAGTCAAACTCAAAAGATGGCACACTGTATGGTCCCATTTATATGGCATTCTAGAAAATGCAAAAATATAAGTATGGACAACGGATGAGTGATTACTAGAGTGAGGAAGTGGGGAGAGGGGCTGACCGCAAAGAGAAAATCTGAGGGAATTTTAGGGGGTGATGAAACAGTTCTATATTATGGTTGTATAGGTGCACACATAATACTATATAAGCTAACAGTGATATACATCACGAGGGTTAATTTTACAGTATTCAAATCAAGAAAAACATTTAAAAAATAATAAAAAAAGGAAGAAATCACAAATAAAGATCAATAGACTTTACAAATGTAGAAGTTCTATCATTTAAAAATAAAATTCAGTGGTGCAATGCCATAAAAATTCTGAAAGGAAAATAATTGCAAGTTACAATTATGTATTTCATAAATCTGTTGATACGATTTGAAAATAAATATATTTATGAACATAAAAGTTCCCAAAATGCTTGCCTTCTACATATTGCTTCTCTGGAAGGAACTGCAAGATTTATTTCATCAAAATGAGTGAGTCAATGGAACATGAGAAAGGCATAAGGAGGAAGACACTGGGAATTCAACAGATGCATCAGGAATGAGAGGGAGGGAATTCCCGGCATAAGAAGAAAGGAAGCCTTGGGCTGACAGCTGTGAAGCAGTCTTGAGGGAAGCAAGTGCAGAATGCATTGAGACAGTGGCAGGCTCACTAAGGTGCAGCAGAGAAATGTTGGGATCTGCAGTTGGAGGACAGAGGTGAAGTAACCTTACAGCAGAGAAACCTTACAGACCATGTTTATCAGAGTGACCATCATCAGTTATTGGACAAACTGAAATTATGCACCACACCCCCTGCTAGGATGCAATGAGAAAAACACAGCACCAGTTCAGTGCTATCATTGACTAATATGAATAACCTGAATGCAATCAAGAGGAAACCTCAGCCAAACCCAAACTGAGAGCCGTGATACTAAGTGGTCTATCACCTTTACAAAGATGTCATGGGTGTGCAAGTCAAGGAAACTCTGATAAACTCTTTCAGACAAAAGCAAACTAAAAATAGATGAAAACTGAATGCAATACATGATTCTAAAGTGGGTCCTTTTGTTATAAAATACGTCATTGGGACAGCCAGTGAATCTATGAGGTCTGGAGATTAGATGGTAATAATGTATCACACTTCCAAATTTTCTGTAACATGTTTATTGTCTCAAAGTTTGTTAAAGTAACAATCCTTTGTTTTTAAACATTAGTCAGTTTTCAAACCTAGAAGTCACTGTATATAGAAGAGCCTGCAGAAATGTTTGCAGGGAGATGTGCAGGAGGAAGGACCCTGCAGCATTCCCATGAGTGTAGATATTAGTGCTGCCCCAGGGTTTTCCAAAGGGAATTGTGACCATTTACTACAATAACTATACATTATGCGGAGAAAGGAGAATAGACCAACATTTCAAGGACAATTGGACAAAGGATCTGAGCTGACATTGATAACTAGAGCTTTCTCCTCGTCTATCCCCACCCCTTATAAGAGTGCAGGTATATTGGCACCAGGAAATGGAGTCCTGGCTCAGGTCAAGCCAATGGACCCAGCAGCAGTCATTTCCCTGCTCTCTAAATATATAATTAGAAGGAATTTGCCTAGTGCTGACAGTGTCCCCACTTTGGTTCCTCAAACAATAAGGTGACATAAGAAGAGCAGTGATACTAAAATAATCCCAGTGGCAGAAACTATTCCCTCCTCCCCAGCTCCACCGTCCAAAATGGCAAATCTATGCTGGGAGGTGGAGGGACAAAAGCAATGCTATCCTTAAGGATGGAAAACATGCAAAGTCAGTGGCCCCCATAGTACCTCCACTTAATTTTCTGATCTAGCCCCCGAAGGAACCAGAGGATGTTGAGAACAATGGGCTGCCACAAACTTAAACAGGCAGAACTTCCAATCACAGCTGCTGTATCAGATGTGATTCTTTAGCTAGGACATATTAACATGGTCTCAGGTATATACTAGGTGACTAAACAACCTGAACAATGTATCCTTTTCTAAACCTATCAGAAAAGAAATTTAGAAACAGTTTGCATTTACCTGGAATGGACAACAGTCTTGCCCCAAGGATACTCCCTCTCTCCGTCCTGATACAGTCTGAAGAGACGTCTGTCATGTGGCCCATTCTGCAGAACACACTGGTCTGCTATATTGGCTGCCCAATTAGTTCAATTATTAGACAGCCAGTGGTTTAGAGAAGATATCAGAAAACTATGGCTTGTAGGCCAGATCCGACTCACCACCTGTCTGGTAAATAAAGTTACACTGGAACAGAGCAATGGTCAAAAGGATGCTATGTAGACTTCACTGGAAGTCACCAGTGGGAGCATCACATTGAAAAACTCAGGGTACTAGAGCAGTGCCAGGTCACCTGGGGTAGAGAAACACAACATTCTAAAAAGGTTCCTGGCTTGCAACTGGGCCCTGCGAGAGATGAAGTGCCTTACCTAACTCAGGGTACTAGAGCAGTGCCAGGTCACCTGGGGTAGAGAAACACAACATTCTAAAAAGGTTCCTGGCTTGCAACTGGGCCCTGCGAGAGATGAAGTGCCTTACCTAACACTGGAAGAGCAAATATGAGCAGAAATGCCTATAATGAGTTGGGTTCTGTCAGGTCCGCCAAGTCATAAAGTTACCTGGCCCAGCAAGAAGCCATCATCAACTGGAAATGGTGCATCTGGGGTCAAGCATGAGCAGGTGCCAGCAAGCTGCATAAGCCAGTAGCCGAGACCCCTGTGATCCACCCACTGTCCCACCAGTACCTTTCCCTCAGCTCACACCTAGGGCTGCCTGAAGGGTCTCTTACCATCAACTTCTGGAGAAGGGAAATATCTGATCTTGACATGGATGGGTTGACTTGGAATATGGGTGCAAGGTGAACGTGGAAGATGGCACCACTACAGTGCCAATTAGGGTGGCATCACAAGATGGCAATGAGGGAAAGCCCTCCCAATGGCAGAACATTTGTATGGCACCCTTGCTTATTCACTCTGCATGAAAGGAATAGACCAAGGTTATAATTTATATAAATATACATATGAAGTTATATTATATGCTATATGGACTTACAGGCAGTAGGTTGGTCAGTTTGTCAGAGATCTACAAAGATATTGGAAGACTGGAGACAAGGAGGTCTGAAGTAGAAGCATGTGAATGGACCTATGGGAGTGATCATAAAACATAAAATTCTTTGCCCACCTTGGAAAGAATCATGGAAGAGTCACTAAACAACAATTAGTAGACAGAATGACTTATGCATGGTTGGCATTAACCAACTTCAATCACTGGCCACCAAAGTGCTGGGGCAATGAGCATATGAACAGAGTAGCCATGGAGGCAGGAGTAGGAGCTACTCACAGACAAGCGGTGAGCATTCGCACTCATCAGGACCGATCTAGCTACTACCACTCCTGAATGTCCTAATGATCTACAAGAGAGACCAGTGTTCACGCCCCCAAATAACTTCTCTCTACAAGCAGATACATTTTGTGGCAAGTTGACTATATCAGATCCCTCTATTCTGAAAGGGACAGAGATTCATTGTGGTAAGAATTATGACTTCCTTCAAGTTTGGGTTGTCTTTACTGCCTGCAAGCCATCAGCCACCATTACCTGTTGAGGGTCTACAGAGCCCCTCTGGTGGTGTGGACCAGCATATCTCATGGCAGTGTGCGTGCTCCCACTTATCCTTTGCTGTAATGTGGATCTTTCACTGATTCAAGATTTTCTGGGAGGCTACGTGAGGAGTAACTGTCTGTAACCAACAACAAGTGAGGGAGCTGCCATTACACTCTGAGGAAGGGAGAAATGTGCTTTGCATGGTGATACTTCTTTGATCAATGTTAATGGTATTGCAAAAGTAGAGCAGATATACCCTGAGAAGGTGATAAGAGACAAGGGTTCATACTCCTTGTTGTGTTGTCAGTTGGTGTAGATAGTAGACGAGGAAACGGCTGAGTACAAGCTACAGCTAAGAGATTACCTGCAGTGGTAGGGTCTGTGGTTTATTCCATACTACTCCCTCCTGTCCAAGATATGAAGCTCACTATAATTCTGAAGGAGCTGCTCCCAGAATTCATAGGAAGCAGATGGATCTGATTAGCACAGGGGGAAACCTCAGAGATGCTGTACTGTGCCACTGAGATTACTCTTTCAGGACTCAGCAATTTATTCTTCTCAGCTGCTGGTGATGTTTGTCCTCCCTCTTCAGGAACCACCTAAGCTGAAAAGAGCTATTTGTCCAAATTCATGCCCAATTCATCAAGCAGTTAACATCCAATGCCTGGTCAATGCAGGAGTATAAATTCCCGTTTCATCCACTCTAACTCAGGACATCACTAAAGGACCATGTCAACAGGGTCGGCTGATCCCTTGTTGTGACCACACCACAGCTTTGCATCTCCATCTGCCCCATCCCACATCATCTTTTCTTCAACAGGTGTTGATCTCTACAGGAGCCTCTAATAGATTTCTTCCAGGGTGATCTCTGTCTCAAAGTTTGCCTCCCAGGGAACCTAACCTGAAGCTGCAGATTATTTATAAACATAGAGACAGTGAAAGAGATAGTTAAAAGATTTTAACTTTCTGTTAAAATCTTAAGGGGATCTGGCAATGGAAAGCTATTCTTTGTAAGCTTTCTTGAGCTGTTTGATTTTTTAAGTATGTGCATGTATTTTAATAAATAAGCACAATGTTAAAATAGAAAACAGATTTTTTAAAGATTGCACTGGAAAAGTCATTATAATTGTAGGCCAGATTTATTTTCCATCTCCTTTTATTTTTATTTGCAAATCTTCAAAGCCAAGCTCCAGCTTTCTTAATCACATTGTAAGTACACTATGTTGTTCCCTTATCTTCATTTCTTACTATTTCTTGCACACACAAATGTGCTCACCCACCCACATCCCTAACACAAAGACATTCAGCTTCTGAACTTTTTCCTCCATGTTACCACTCTGTCTCATCCAGACTTTGGAAAAGTGGAAGATAACCAGGATATATTGAAGGTATCTAGTCGATTCGTCATTTAGTTGATACATGAGTTTGAAAATCAAACAATTCGCTTGAACATGCATTGATTTAGAATGTGTCTAACTTATCCTTCTATCAGGAGGAAAATATTTGATGATTCCCTCAGTGACATCTAATCCCTATTGTGGACTTCGCAAAGCCTATATAAAAGTGCTCCCGCGATAATAATTGTCTCTCCTGCAGTCAACGATTATAAACCTACTGAATACTTTTTTTAAAAAAAGCCAAACCTATCCACAGCAATGACCTATCAAATAAAGGTTGATGTTCATTTAGAAAAGATAATGGGTAAGTTGTAGAATTATAGATCATTGTGGACAAAGCGAGTATCAAGATCCTTCAGATTTTTCTACACCACTAAATAATTGTCAAAATTCCAGGTCTTGGAATCACTAAGATCAGTATCATGTGAAGTAAAAAGAACATTGTAGTCACAACTTCAGCACTTACACACTGATACGTGTCCCCTTGGGAACGTCATTTGATGTATCTGCATCCTGGACTTTTCATCTGTAAAACTGTTCGCACTAAATTATGTCAGTGCTGTCCAATTCTATGAGGGACTCTGTTATTCTGAAGGACAAAAACATCTACTGAAGGATAATTTTGAAATGACTGACTTCTGTCTTGCATTTTAGTTCAAAAATGCATTTTATTAATAATAAAATAAGAGATTACAAATCAGGAAATCAAGGTCATGGCATAGGATGTGTCAATGCATTTTGATGCTATAATGTTGAGTCTCTAGCAGTGCAGACCACAGAGGACTATGAGGCTTCACCAATAAACCTCTCTAGAGTCCAGCTACCAATGAGGTTAATACTGCTACTAAATAACATGAACATTTGCCAAAGATTCAGAGCTATAATGACATCTGCATTCAGCTTTGCATCAAATAATGCCATTTCTATGTTAAATCCTTTCCTTGTCACCATAGGTCTTCCAATCAAACAAAGAGTATGCCATTTACCAACATAGGTCCTTGGTCCTTCGTAAGCTACTATGTTAATTCAGGTTCCTAAGATTTAGTTAGACATTTGCAGAAACATCGATATGGATATAATGCTGTGAGAAAAGAGAGGCAGGTTTTATAAGAAGAGTTAACAAGGAAAATATAGAAAATAAGATGATAGTTATGCTAAATTTACATATTCCCAGATTCTTCTGGTATAGACAAACTAAGAAATCCAATATTTACTTGGGAGGCACTTGAAGGTGTGAATATGGATAAAAGAGTGCCTTTATTGTATGATTGCCTTATGGAATTCAAAGATAGTTCCTTGTATGCATGGTCTCAGAATTAATTATTTTAACAGTTCCATAAGGTTATTGATCATTCTTTGATCTCCTAGTGTATAATACACCCTAATCAGAATGTACCATTCAGCAAGTTGGAGTCTTGGTAATTTTTGAGAAATTCACCCCATCGTTTCAGATGAGAAGTGTCTGGAATGACAAATTCAGTGTAGATCATTTAATATGCTATCTCCCCTTAGAGTGTGCACTCTTTAATTACTGATTGTGTAGATCACTGATGGTTGCAGCTCATATTTCAAAAAGTATGCACTGGAAGTCTATGCACAGCAAAAGGTACACCTGAAGGGGTATATATTTCCGAATGGGAAATGGAGCTCTATACTTCAATTTGTCTCTTTTTTGGTAATATATAAGATGATTCGTGAAGTATAATCATTGAAGATCAAGGCAAAGTTTGTGATAAACTTCAGAAAAACAGAAATGTAAACCAATAAAGAACTGACATAGGTTTGGGGAAAATACTCTCATAAGTATATTTCATTTGAGGTATTACAGTTGTAAATTAAAAAATAATTTTTTGCTGTGTTAAGAACTTTTTTAAATATATCAACAGTTTAGTTGAAAACATTTTACATTCTTTGGGAAACTGGCATTACTCAGGGTCTTAAGTACTGTCACCATCAAACAATGGTAGCAAATTCATTGGAAAACTTTTTTTAAAAGGAAAGACATTACATACCAACAACCACTGCACTTTGAGTCTTGTTAAATACAACTTGTATGTTCAGAGCTGAAGTCTGACACTCAAAACCAAATGTATTCAACAATATTAAGAAGAGACAAATAGAATAATGAGCAATACAAACAAAGCAACGACAACAAAACATTTTTCAAGACTATTGATGTATTGTATTGAATATAATACAGAGAAAGGCAAAGGGGCTTTATTATGCTTGTGGCCACTGAAGATGCAAACACCGGCCAAACAGGATCTGAGAAGCATTTCCAGGTCTATGACGAACACCATGGGAAGACAAAAGCAAACACAGCAAATGTTCTCAAATAAAGCAAGGTCATTATAGTCCAAATTTAATTTTTACCTCTAACAAAACTTATGTATTACATGGTTAAGAGACCAAGGCTACAGTTTTCACACGTAAAAACTGGAGCCATTAAGCAGGTTAAACTTGTTTTAGATCATACCAGAACAGTTGTAAATTAACAGTAATATCTAATTTCTTGTTCCATAGAATGAATGCTATGAGAAATATATCACTGGACGAGGCTTTGTGGAGCCACCCCAAGACTGGACATGGCAAGATGGCAGTGCTGCAAACCCATTGCCTGTACATTCAGTGTAAGAGCATTCCTCTGTCCACTGAGAGCCCCTGGCTATTAAAACAAACTGTCATAATTTTATGTTAAATCATAGCTGCCAATCAGAAGAAGTACTCTTTCTGATTTTCATTGACTGCATTTTGTATATTAAGCTCACTTTTCAGAACAGCCTCAGCACTCTCTACATTCTCTGACCTTTTTGCCTCACTTCTTTTATATAACCTTTTCTGCTGATAAATGCGAACAGCTATGGCAGTGATGCAAAGCAAGATAAAAATCACAACAGCTATCAGACCTAGGGAGAGAAAAGAAATATAAAGTCAGAATTTCTGTCCAAGTAGAAACTGTGCTGACTTCATTGCTTAATAAGTCATCGTAACATTATTTTCCACTTAAGCATCTACTACATACAAATTGGAAATATAAAAACTTCAGATATTCTGGTTCAAGCAGTATCATTGTATGTTGAGTTTATTTCTGAATTCTATCAGCCTTGTGGGTTCACCTACATTTATTCTGAATGCATATTATATCGGATTTACTTAGTGCGTTTATATTTAACGCAAGGTATTAACTATATGTCTCTAGGACTATGTGGCCACTTCATATTAGTTTTAATTATTTGGAAAGTATAGAGTAGTGGCAACATCATAAAATGATTTACGTGTTTTGTGATTAAATATGTAAACATTTTAATGAAATTGTTATTCAATTATTTGTTATACTGTGGAACAGCAGAAATGGGTTATGTAAATAAATCATTCTGACCAATAAAACATAGATATATAGATATACTTAAATTATTTCTAAATGAAGAATGTTGTTTTAACACTTCCAGTTGTAAATACAAATTCTAAGTATTGCAATTCTTAACTATGCCAATGGTTACCAACGCTGGCATTATATTAGGTCAGTAGTCCTCAAAGTGGGATCTGTAGACCTGTGGTGGTCCCTGGGACACTTTGAGAGGACACAGGGCCTCGAAACTGTTTTCATGATAATTCTAAGATGTCTTTTTCACGTGTTGAC
This sequence comes from Rhinopithecus bieti, assembly GCF_001698545.2. Classification (NCBI taxonomy): domain Eukaryota; kingdom Metazoa; phylum Chordata; class Mammalia; order Primates; family Cercopithecidae; genus Rhinopithecus; species Rhinopithecus bieti. Next base: position 3,459,553 of record NW_016804493.1, read on the forward strand.
ATTTCCATTTCCATTTTAATATGGAATCAAATTTGGTATAAAACAAGGTTAGGTAAAATTCCTGGTACTTAGCACAAATTAAGGCAAGGACACAAAACAATAATAGTAATCACTGAATTCATGAAGTAGAAAACATTTCACTGCCAGGCAATTGTAGGAAAAGGCATAAAAACCCAAATTTATTTAAGAATATCCTTAATGAAGCTGTCAAAACTATTCATTTAATTAAATATGACCCTTGACGGCAAGACTTTCTAACATTTTGTGTGTTAAAATGGGAAATACAAATAAAGTACTTCTGTCTGGTTCACTCTGAAGTATGATCATTGTCTCCAGGGAAAGCACTTACGTGAACCTTTGAGTTGTGAACTGAATTAGTTGCTTTTCGCTTCATGTAACACCATTTTTATTTGAAAGAATGACTAACAGACAAACTATGGTTGTTCAGACTTGGGTATTTGGTGGATATTTTCTCTAAAATGAATGAAGTAAATGTGTCACTTCAAGAAAAACAATTATACAGCATATGTTGTGAATGATAAAATTCAAGCTTTCAAATGAAAAATTGAACTTGGAAAACTCTTTTCTGCCACCAAGAGTGTGAGAGTTGCCTAATACTTAAAGAATTTTCTGATAAGATCAGTGGAGGTACAATCTAACGTCCTTTTCTTAGACAAAAATAGGTACTACGAAAATAGCAACGTGAATCAAATCTCATATGGTAAAACTAAGACTCTATTCTAAAGTAGATGCATACAACTGTAACAGAGTGCACGGAAGTCAAAGATTTGAAGGTTTTTATTAATCACAATAGATTCCTGTGCATATAAACTGCTAGGCCAATTCACCCTGGTCAGTTATAGCATGTCCAGTAGCCAAGCCAATTTTTGGCTAGGTCAGCCTTACCTAAGAAAGGTAGCAATTCCTTGCTGATTAATATAAATGTGGTAACCAAATTCTGTACATGAAATCTGAAGAATTCATTAATAAGTATGATTGCTTTTGTTATTACTCACATTAATTAATGAATAACTTAAATCAGAATATTTGTTGTTACATATTTTGCTTCTCATTTTAGAAAAAAATAATCAGTTGAATTGCTATAAATATTTCTACAGGCTAGTTATAGGCCTCTGACTTGAAGAGAAAGATTCTGAACAATTTCAACGTGAAAAATTCCGAAATATGATATAGACAGCAGACAACTGCAATTATAAAATGAATGTCACATTGGCCTAGACAGAATATCCAGGCAGTCAAAATCAGGGACAGCCTCTGGAACTTGTTTGTTCCATGTATGTAATTTAGCACTTAATTTGGGGAAAGTGCTGTGTCAAGATTTGTTGTGCTCAAGAAAAACTTTGATCACACCTGTTATACCAGAAATATAAAAATAAAAAATAAACTAGTTATTATGAATAAAATGTGGCCAGCCTCTATGATGCTACATTGAAAGCACTGTGTGAATTTGTTTTTATGGAGATGTATATATAGCTTTCTCTCTGGCTAAATCTGTCTATCTGTATCTGGGTAGCCTGGCCAGAAACCCTCTATCACATCTGGGCCACCACCTTTAAATGTATTATTAAATCAATTATCCCATCTTATACCATTCATTTTGTAAGTGAAAAAAAAAAATCATCTAAGATGTAGAACACAGGGGGATTAGCCAATTTGGAAAATCCTTGGATGGATTAATTATTATTATATAGTGGGTACGATTTATGAGTAACTAGACAATGAACAAAGGATTCTACCACAATTCTGCCAGATTGTGTAACACACTGGAGGACTATACACCACGATTTGGCAGATAAATTGTGTGTGGCCCAGACAAAGCCTTCAGAGGTTACATGGCCATTACCAGATGCTCTGCTTCCGACGTTCAATCTCTGCAATGACCAAAACCAGACATCATTAGTTTCAGAGACCCTGGCAAGTCCCTGAACGACAAACCTTCCATATTGTTTCTGTCCTGTGAATTTGAGCTAAGTGAGGATTTCACAGATGAACTGTAACTTGTTTCTATTCTAGAATAATATTAGAATAACTTATCAATGCACTTCTTGTTTAACTGTAAATCTTGCCAATGATGTTTCAGCAAAATAACAATAGTCTAAAGATTAAATAATTTGTTCTAGCATTGGCTTGATGACTATACACTGCTCTATATTTCTGTCTATCTCTGTATCTGTATTACCTGAATCTATCCTGGTGAAGGTCTGGAAAAAGCAATATTACACGGCTGACACAACTTGCTTGACCAGGAATTCTAGCTTAAACTCTTGGACACGTTGTAAATACTATAGCTTTAAGTGAGTTTTTACTGTGTAATGTATTTCTTTTAGACATACAATTATTAACTACTCTTCAAATAGAGTTTTTTTGTTTGTTTTGGGTTTTTTGTTTTGCATGTTCGGTGATTAAATGGGAATTCTATATTTTATATCTTTAATTTGCACATCATTAATTTGAGAAACAGAAAAGCAACTGAAATAGCATGGGGGAGTTAATATCCACACAAAGATTTGACTGGTATTATTTGCTGTCCAAATAAAATCCCAACTACTTGAAAGGAATATATGTGTAGATGAATATAAAAAATACACCCAAATGAATCAGGTATAAAGCCACATAAATTGTCCAAGTCTATGAATAATCATATTACTGGCACAAAAACTTTAAAAGTATATCTCCCTGGCAATGCAACAGAATAATTGTCTACTTTCTATATCCATATCATATTCAGAGTGTAAAGAAAGGTGAACCACTTAACATTTCAATAATCTGATTAATAACATTCTTAAGAGCATTAATCAAGAGAACAAGGGCTTGTTTTTTGAGTTGCTTTTGAAAAGAAAATCAGAATATGCTCTCACATTTCCAGGGAGATATGCTTTAAAAGTTTTTGTGTTAATTCTGCAATTTAAAGTTATCACTAATCACTTTTAGTTCCATAATCTAACATTTGATAAAAACACAACTGAAAGGGTAATATTTAGTTGATAGAAGTATCTTTAAATAGTTTACTATGCAAATACCCCCCTTTATTAAGCCTTAAGGCAATACAAAATATATGCTTCTTGTGTTAATCTCAGGTTTTTTCTACTTTTTGCATGGACCTTTCCAGAGGCAGTGATCTGTCCAAGAAGTGAAGAAAAATGAAATTTACTCAAATATATTCACAATTCTCTAGTGATTACGAGGCTATTTTCAAGCTTTATAATACTCATTACTACACAAGTTACCAATTAATCTTTGAGTGCCATGCTTCAGTGAAATTGTCAATTATTTATACCAAAAATCTCCAAGGAAGCAGATAATTCAGAAAGATTCTAAAGACAATCCAGTACAAATAGTAAATCACCCCATTGTCCTCAGGGTTCAGTGCTTGGCACTTGGAGTATGAGCAGATTCTTCACAGTTTCTACAATGCTAAATATTCACCATCATTATTAATAATAAGAAGAACCAAAGAAGAGCTCATTCATGCTTCTTATTACCTCCAATTACGGCAGAGTCACTTTTGATTGCATTAGCAAGGGGCTCTTTGTCATCTATTGTTCCAGAATGATCTGCAGTTAAAGCACGACAAAGGGGGAAGGTGATATGGGCCAGTAAAAGAAGAACTTTTGAAAAAATCATAAATGTTTTAAACTAGAGAGAATTATGGAGGTGAATGTGGGATCTCTGTTATTTTCAATTTAAGCAATGTCAATGGCATTGACCCCAATGAATAAGAAGTTGAGCATCTAGAAAAGAAATGGGAAAGAGAACTAAAAACTACACAAACAAAACCAACTTTCAGAAGCCATCTTGGGAAGGTAGCCTGAAAGCAACATAAGAAGTTTTCTTTTTTTTTTTTTTTTTTGAGACGGGGTCTCCCTGGGTGGCCTAGGCTGGGGGGCAGGGGCCGGATCTCAGCTCACTGCAAGCTCCGCTTCCCGGGTTCCCGCCATTCTCCCGCCTCAGCCTCCGAGTAGCTGGGACTACAGGCGCCGCCACCACGCCCGGCTAGTTTTCTGTATTTTTAGTAGAGACGGGGTTTCACCGTGTTAGCCAGGAGGGTCTCGATCTCCTGACCTCGTGATCCGCCCGCCTCGGCCTCCCAAAGTGCTGGGATTACAGGCTTGAGCCACCGCGCCCGGCCT
>NW_016804493.1:3464968-3488181 GCF_001698545.2 Rhinopithecus bieti
GTTAAAAAAAAAAAAAAAAAAAAAAAAAAAAAAAAAAAAAAAAAAAAAAAAAAAAAAAAAAAAACAGCACAACTATTGATACGGTTTGGCTCTGTGTCCTCATCCAAACCTCATCTTGAATTGTCATCCCCATAATCCCCACGGGTCAAGGGAGGGAGCTGGTGGGAGGTGATTGGATCATGGGGGCAGTTTCCCCCATGCCGTTATTGTGATAGTGAGTTCTCATGAGAGCTGATACTTTTATAGATGTTTGGAAGTTCATCTGTTGTTCTCTCTCCTGCTGCCATGTGAAGAAGGTTTTTACTTCCCCTTCCCCTTCCCCTTTGCTTTCTGCCATAATATAGTTTCCTGAGGCCTCCCAGCCATGCGGAACTGTGTTGATTAAACATCTTTCCTTTATAAACTACCCAGTCTCAGGAAGCTCTTTATAGCAGTGTGAGAACGGACTAATATAACTATCCTCCCCTGCACTGTATATAGGTAGGAAAAGACAAAATGTGCACTTTAGTCTTTCCTTTGAAAATATGAAAATATGTGAGTGTATATTCAGGGCAACTTGAATCTACGTTCCCAGGAAAGTTAAGTTAAATTAAAAGTAAAAACAATGCAACAGATATTAAGCATATATAAGTATATATTATGTACTAGCCAGTGTTCTAAAAGATTTGCATGCTACTGATAAAACTTTATAGTAGACACTGGAGTATATTATCAAGTCACACAGACGAAACAGTTAAGTTCAGAATTTTAACTATTCACCTGAGGTTACACAGTTGTTGGCATTTCTGGACCTCTGGCCTACTGTATTCCAAATTATGAGCTTCTTTTGAGATATTGGTTGAGATACTCTTTCTTTTAGTCTGCTTTCAGTCTCTGTAGTGGCTTTTATTTATTTATTTTTTAAATCATTTTTGCTTGAGAGCTAGACTTTAAGTAACCCTAGGCATCTGAGCTCTAATTTTTTTTTTTTTTTTTTTTTTTTTTTTTTTTTTTTTTTTTTAACAGAGTCTTGCTTTGTTATCCAGGCTGGAGTGCAGTGGCACGATCTCAGCTCCCTGTAGCTTTTGCCTCCCAGGTTCAAGTGATTCTCCTGCCTCATCCTCCAGAGTAACTGGGATTACAGGCATGCACCACTATGCCTGGCTAAATTTTTTGTATTTTTAGTAGAGTTTTGCCATGTTGGCCAGGCTCGTCTTGAACTCCTGGCCTCAAGTGATCCACCTGCTTCGGCCTCCCAAAGTTGCTGAGATTATAGGCATGAGCCACCGCACCTGGCTGATTATATCTAAGTTTTTAAAGAATTTTGGGGGGCTCCATTTTCATTCATGTTTTCTATGTAATAATAAAATCCTGATTGAATGTTTAGTAATATGAATATCATCCTCTATAAAAAGAAAAGAAAATGGAAAATTAGAGAGATTATATCACTTTCTTGTTGTGAAGGATCTGGTATTGAGCCACGTTCTGACCCACCTTGCTCTTCTTCACTACTCAAAGATAGCACTGAGGAAGCCTCACTCTGCTGTTTACATACGAGGCTGTGAGCTCCTCCAACATCAAGATGACTGCCAACATGCAGCATAACGTCATTACATAGGAGGCAGTTCATCAATGTGTATGGAATCAAAGAAATCATTTAGTCCACCTTAGCAATCATTCATTTGAACATATGTAGATTTAAACATATATATATGAAAAAGACTGCATTCTTGATTTGGAGGTTTTTTTTTTTTTTTACTTTAATGAGAAATTAAAAAGAAAATATACTGTCATAGGAGCATAATTGGGACAGTGCTTTTCACATTTCTTGTACAAGGTTAAAATGTTGAATAACATTTCCATACGCCTTTAAAAAATCTTCCCTTTTCAGCCCCTCCCCGGCAGACAAGATTGACTTCTCTGGTAATAATCTGATATGAGATATATTTTTAAAGCCCCACACTTACAAACTGAAAACATTTTACCTATTTCAAAATTATTGTACAAAAACCATTAACTGCTAAAACTCAAAATGGACACATGGTCAGTTGATATTTATCCTTTTATGAGCTAAAGAAACAAAACAAATACCCTGAGGTTTGAGTAATTTACATGTTATCAGGGGAAGGGAGAGAGACAATAAACATAGAAATGAAAACTAAATGAGAATTTTCAAGACTGATAATGCCATGAAGAAAACAAATTAGACAATGTGATGGTTGTAACTGGAACAGAAAATTACCCTGATGGATTAGGTTATATTTATGTGTTTATTTTAAGGGTGACATTTTTTTTGCAGCCCTATTCCCTTAATACACTATGGATATTATTCCAGTATCTTCTGGCTGTATTACTTCTTTTTCAGTATTTGTAAGATACCCTGTGATTTTTGAATTTTCATCAGATTGTCCCTAAGTGTGTATCTTATCTCAGTATTCTGCATAGAACATGATAAGCCCTTTCAATCTGCAGACACAAAGTTTTTGTCTTGGAAAATTTCATATATTGTGCACACGACTACTGTTTCAACTTCATCCTTTTTATTCTCTTAGAATGCCAATTTTTCACATTAGGTCTCCTCTATATATTCTCTAAATTCATTTTATTTCCCTCCTGATTTCTATTATTTAGGACTTATATCTCTGTAGGTTAAATACTTCATTCACTTGATCTTCCAGATGCAAATTCAAGTAGAAAAAAGATCATTCTTTCCTTTTAAATTCTTCGTTTGGGGAAAATAAAACATATTTTGTAGATCCTCAAGGTCTTTTCTTGCTTTATGAGAATCTCCTTAAAGTACTCTTACTGAGCCTCATTCATGTTGTTGTCTGTCTCCTTGAATAGCTTTATTTTGATAGAAAATCATTTTGGTTTAATTTTTTTCTCCTTTTATTGATGTTGAATGGTTTTAAGTCTGGAGTTGGTTTGTTAGTTTAATTTTTAATCTGCTTGCTGGTGCCCAGCCACTGACCACCTTAGGTGGCTCACATCCAGGGCACATAGACAGTGTGGTGGTCTGGGTGGACCAGGAGCAGAGCTGTAGGCCATGCCTCTGAGAGGAAACCTCTCCTCAACCAACCTTACGACAGAGAGGGCATGGCCTTAATTTCAGGTCATCTCAGCATCTTGAGAAACAGAGAAAATGGGCACATTAATATTTTCTAATGCTTATCTTTCCCCATGGGGTCCAGGGACCTCTGTAAGGCAAGCAATCCCCAAGATCCAGCAATTCAAATTCCTCCCCCGCCCCCGCCGAGATTCTTCTAGACCGGCCCCTGGACTTTCTTCCAACTGAGACAGTAGGAAGCCCCACAAGAACCTCCTCATTGGTTCCCTCCAGGATCCCCCTGCCTGTCCGCCTGGACCAGCAACTCATTTCAGAAGCATCAACGAAGTAGAATTCGAATCGGAAGTGGAGGAAAACTAAAGCAACTCAGCTGCCATCCTCCCAGACTTGAGTCCAAACAAAATTAACAGCTATATTAAGTTGCTCATAAGCAGAGCTAGCCTTAGAAATACATAGCATCAGATATCTGCTTTGACAATTGTGCTAATAAGCCAATGGACAAAAATGTAAGTTTTTCTTGTTATCTGACTCCCAAAAACCCAATACAGTGTAATGAGTTAGAACAGGGTAGGTGGAGGGAGAAACTGATAACAATGTCTCCTGCTTCACAGAAATCTGGACCAAACAATCATGTTTTAGGTGTTTCTTGTCATAACAATCCTTAACTGACTCAGACTTCTGGGTATTTGGGCCTGTTAAAGAGTAACCCTCAAGTGTATTTTCCAGCAAAGGGAGTGACTTCCGCTTGTAAAAAGAAGAAATCTTTTAACAAAAGGCCTGCAAGAAAAATGGAGTACTGAGAAATTAGAATTTGGTGAAATGCCCTTCTATGACAGAGAAACGACTGTTTTTTTGAAAGATGTGACAATACATGTAACAACAATTACAAGGAGTGGTTTATGAAATTTCCTGTGGCGTAAACAAAAAAAATTAAAACTCAGAGAACAAAGTACTTTATAGGTCCTACCTATGAGAAGGAGTCATTTAAAAAGAAAGATCTCAATGTCTGGAATCCATAAAGAAGACTTGCCAGAAAAAAAAAAAAAAAAAAAAAAAAAAAAGTGGTTCAACAAATCAAGAGCGCCAGGGCTAGAACTGAATGGTGCACTTTTACTACTTTATGCAATTCCACCAGGGACTCAACACAAAAAGAGTTAGTGGGAAAGTAAAACGGCAAAGCAGACAAAAAATACTATGTGGATAAAGAGGCAGTTTATCATAAAAGGTATTTGTTTGCCAACCAAACCTACTGTACTGAGTTATAAACTTGAAAGCCTGATTAATGCACAAGTTATGTACAGGCAGCTACCTTAACAGTGACAGGTATTTCTCTTTTGCTTTCAGCGTAACCCGTCTCATCTTACGTGTCATGTTACAAGATGTTTGCAAAAATCACAGCGTACTCACAGGTAAGCTAATTAAACTTTCTTTTGTACCCCTTTGGCTTTGAAGCTGGTTTTACTTAAAATATCCTTGAGATGGAAGATTGCCTCTAAAGCTCTTCTGGGGAGACTGAGTAGACATCCTCTTCTCTCAGACCACACATTTTATTTACATCTGGCCTAAATTGCCACTGCAGAAACCTGAGTGTGCTTCCTGAGCTCTGCAAACTCAAAAGAGATAAATGATCCCTATGGGTTATCGCCTCTAAATATACCCAAGCTACTACTCAGAACGAGTGAAAATAATCTGCACGCCTATAGAAAACTCCTACAACATAAAAATGAACAGAACTCAGAACTTAATTTTACAATGAGTTTTGGAGATAAAAAGCAAATGTAGCACACCCTATTAATGATGGATGAATGTCAACCAAGTTAATTTGATGCAACCTGGTTTTTACCACTACCATCATGAATTACCAACACATTACTGTTACTGTTCTTGTGCCATTATGTATCTGACACAAAAAATAACAAATGGTAACTAAAAATTTCATTCAACTTTTGAGTAGTGATTTTTTCAGTCATTTTTACAGTGTGTTAAATTATATCATTATTCAAAATGTGGGCATATTTTCCCATGAGAGGTTTTATACAACTTTAATAAGATTATGTAAATATCTTAATTGAGATCTTTTTTTTCCCCATGTGGTGGAATTGTGATCCACTAATGGCTTAATGAATTGGCAAAACAACTTTATATCTGTATATTTCCTTTAATTAATTACATCCCAGAGAGATTTCTTTTTATATAATTTTCTAGTAAATATTTATCTTAAGCTGATTGACAAATCATTCACTTTGGCATTGGAACTTATGTACATTGTGAACAAAGTACTTAAAGACATGACATCCGACTATCTGCCTTTTCACAGGGAAGACCAGAAAGAAAGGAAATGCTTTTTTTCCATCCTGTAGTACTCATTTCTACAAATGAGGATGAACTATAGCAACAATTTTCACTCCAATCAACATTAGCAAGCATTACAAGCAGATATCAAGCAAGGGGGATAATTTTTATGTAATAATATTAAATTGTACTATGATGGCGTGAGAATCATCTCTAACACTCCATTACATTTAACAGACAATGCTGGTAGAATTCAATTTTCTCTGCTCTGATTCTGATTAGTCCTTTGGAATATCATCAGCCTCAGTGGTCCCCAACCTTTTTGGCACCAGGGACCAGTTTCAAGGCAGAGAGTTTCTCCACAGATGGGAGTGGGGAGATGGTTTCAAAATGATTCCAGTGCATTACATTTATTGTGCACTTTCTATTATGCGCTGTAATATGTAATGAAGTAATTATACGATTGGCCATAATGTAGAATCAGTGGGAGCCCTGAGCTTCTCTTCCTGCAACTAGATGGTTCCATCTAGGGGTGATGGGAGATGGTGACAGGTCATCGGGCATTAGATTCTCATAATGAGCACACAATCTAGATCCCTCAAATGTGCAGTTCACAATAGGGTTCTCACTCCTATGAGAATCTAATGCTGTGGCTGATCTGACAGGAGGCAGAGCCCAGGTGGTCATGCAAGCCATGGGGAGTGGCTGTAAATACAGAGGAAGCTTTGCTTGCTTGACTGCCCGCCACTCACCTACTGCTGTGCAGCGCAGTACTGATCCGTGGCCTGCGGTTTAGGAACCCCTGATCATCTGATCTTCTAGTATCTCCTTATTGTGGCTGCACAGTGCCCTCTCTCCACTTCACAGCTTCCTTGTTCACACCCCAGCCAATCCCTTCCTTTCTCTTCCTTCCATGGATGTCTATTCTTTAATAAACTCACTCACATATTAGCATCAGTGCCTAACTGGGGCTTTATTTTTTACTTATCCCTGGTGTGGGCATTTTTTGTTTGTTTGTTTTTGAGATGGAGTCTTGCTCTGTCACCAGGCTGGAGTGCAACGGTGCGATCTCAGCTCACTGCAACCTCTACCTCTCCTGTTCAAGCGATTCCCCCTGCCTCAGCCTCCTGAGTAGTTGGAACTACGGGCACATGCTACCACGCCCACCTAATTTTTGTATTTTAGTAAAGATGGGGTTTCACCACGTTGGCCAGGATGATCTCAACCTCCTGACCTCGTGATCCACCCACCTTGGCCTCCCAAAGTGCTGGGATTACAAGCATGAGCCACCGTGCCTGGCTGGTGTGAGCACCTTTTAAGCCATGTTAGTAATTAAATAAACAAACAATCCCTTTCTCCTTTTTATTTTTGAAATTCTTGTTTTATCATTGTATGAAGGTTTCTAGATTTGAGGCACCTGAAAATATATAATTTTGGATTGGTGACTCTTGCTTTTATCATTTGGTATTTTTTTAAGTGTAAGTAGAGCTCTAAGTGTTATTATGCTTGGCTGCCAAATAAAAAGCTTTACATGTGACATCATTGTCAGAGGAATACACTTGCCCACCCCACGGGGACCACATGCTTGTGACTATATGTGCTTCTGACAAAAATCTCAACTTCCAAGTTACCATTTGTTCTACTATTAAAATCAGGTAATATGTTTCTTTCAACATCATGAATGTTCTTTGGATTTGGAACATGACATCTCTGATCTATTTTCATGTATTATGGTTACGAGAATAAGTTTCTAGGTATGGCCAGCTCAATATAATATGACTAACTCTCTGGAATCAACTAAAGCCTTCACAAGAAGAAAGTCATGCTATGCACGGAAGACAGTCTATGACATTTTAATTATTAAAAATTTAAAAAACAATGGATCTGATTCATTTTTTTAAAGATTGTAAGATAGATTTTGTTTTTACTTGCCTTGCTCTAACTTGCGCTTTCCTTTTAAAACATGCTTTTAAAATAACCAATCCATTATTTTGAAAGTCATTTCATGATATATTTATAAAATCACAGTTCCCTTAATTTACCTAGGTCACCTTTTGCCTCACCTCTGAGCACTGAAGCGAGTTTTACATAGAGAATTCCTGACACACTGGAGATTTCTCTTAAAGCTCTTCAGAGGAGATTGAGTAGACTTACTTTTCCTACACACTTTATTTACATCTGGCTTAAATCTCCACTGCAGTAATTTGAGAGTACATCTTGCCTCTGCAGCCCCAAAAAAGAGAAATAACTATTATGGACCATCATATCTAATATATAAAAGTTATATGCTGAGAAAGAGTGAAAACAATCTCTCAGCTTTTACATAAATAAATCATAAAACTAATCTAACATATAAAAGTCTCCAGGAATAGAACTCAAGAGCTTAATTTTATAGCAAAATTTAATATAAAAAACAAATGCAATATAGTCTGTTGATTACGGGAGGATCTGAACTGAGCTGTTTAACTAAAACCTTGATCTTCCCACCATAGCTCTAAACCATCAATATATTATTATTTCCAAAGTTATTAAGTACTTCTGTATTTTAATTGTAACAAGCAGTTAGAAATGGTTACCATGTCATCATAGTAGTTTGATATTGTTTCTTAAAATTTACCCACCTTTCTCAATATCTGCTGGTAAAGCTTTTTAACAGTGTCAGCAATTCAAAATTACCCTTAGAATCCTTTCTACATTTAAGAAATGAGTACTAGAAAAAGTCAAGAGAAGGAAAGTATTTCCTTTATATCTCTTTTCCATTTGAAAAGCATGCGATAGTTATACACTTAAGTCTTTTGTTGTAATTGTAGGCAAATTACAACTCCAAAAAAAAATTGGCAATGTTTATATGCTACTCCCTTAGAAGAAATATGCAGAAAGTATAAAAATAGAACAATTTTAATATATTTTAATTTGGAGGGTAATTTAGGACTACTTTATCTAAAGTAATATTGGGGCACATTATACTCATGTCGATACAAAGGCACATTTTGTTATCATGATTATCGAAATCCCCACTGCCATAAGCTCTGTAAGGGCAGATGTAATGTCCACCTTGTTGAGCGGGATTCTCTATTTACATGGTAGGTGACCACAAGGTATGTATTTAATATGTGAATCAAGGAGTCACCTGGGTTTACAAAAATGCAAAACATATTTAATAAGTGTGGAAACATGAGAATGCGCCTCAAGGACCACCGACTACAGGGAGATTGATTGACCAAGGGTCCCAACTGCTGGGCTCTGAAATCCATCCTCATGCTTGTACCAAGGCCATGTTTTCCATGGACTGACCCCTACCAATGGCGGGTCACAGCAGGCATTCCAAGACAGGCTCTTCCCTGGCAAACAAGGGACTCCTCTGGAGGATGACTTTAACTCAATGGCTCCCTAAACATTTTGCTAAATCTTTCTTAGACTGCACATTGGTCTGAGACACTTCTGTGCTTCTGTCTAATTTTCCCTCTCTCTCTCCATCCCTGTAGACAGAGTGTCATGGACATCTAATGGTCCTGTCTGCCTTAGCCAGCATCCCCCATTAACTCTTACGGGATTGTTCCCTTAATAAAGTCCTCACATGCTTAATCCTGTCTTCACAGCTGTTGTTTGGAGGACCTGGACTAACACCAAAAATGACTTCAAGACAGAACAATTCTCTTTGAAATATTAATAACTCTTGTTGATCTATTTCACTATAAATACACTGCATTAAAATATAAGGATATACTATGTAACATTTTGCTATAAATTCACATACCACACAAAATTTGACCATAAGTTACCAGTTTCCTTCGAATTACAAATGATTAGTCCCTAATCAAGATCCATACCTTAGGCATATGCCAAATAAATTATCACTTACATTTTTAGGAGAGTGAGTTGACTGATCCCATAAATTTTATTGCTCAATTTGGACTTTTACTTTTCAGCATATATGATATGCATATTTGAATAATATGCAACTCGTCAGTAAAAACCTTAACATCTTTAATTCTATAGGAATCTCCCTTATTCAATTAGAAAAAGGGAAATGACTATATATATACTGAATGTTATTCTACTGTTTGGTTAATACAATCCTCCTTATAGGATGAAAATCAGCTTCCCAATTGTTTTACAATATACTGAATATATTTCTACTCACAGTGGTATAATATCTTGCATAGAAAACCTACTTAATATTTCTTCTTGACATCTGTGAATGGAGTATCAGCTTATGATTCCACTCATTAATGGCATCTACTGTACTAATGTAGAGTTTGGGGGATGAGGACTCTTCCAAATCACAGTTGCACGTATTTTTAATTTTGTGAATAATAATAGTTATGTGCAAAGGTACGCTTAAGTGAGGACAGAATAAGGAGCAGAGTCTTCCGTGAGCGTGATGTTCAGCAAAGAGGTTTCCAGACAGACCACCTCACCGCAGAGGCTGGGGCTCCACCCTATGATCCCTACATCTTTGCCTCATCCTGGGTCTATTTGGAGCTCTTGTCCCTTCCCCAGCCACCTGCATGCTTACCTCCCCCAAAGCTGAGAGCCATCTGTAGGGAAGTAGATCGATCCCACAGTTAAAACAGTCGAGGCTTTTTGTTGCTGCTTGTTTGTTTAGATTTTTACAATTCTCTTTGGCTTCCTACGCTATGCCATAGCATAAATGGAATAAGACCCTCAAACATTGTTAAAAAAATAATGTTCAGAAATACCTTAGTTGCATATCCAAAGCTAAATAGGTAGAACTAAAGAGTTACATACCCAGAGCTGAACAGTCTCCTAGACACTAATGTTCTTACCTCCACAGTGGCCTGAAATAGCTATAAATATTTCCCAATACTAAATACGAAATAACTACGTATATTCTCTTTGAACAAAGGGAGAGCCTAGCCATGTTGTTCTATGTATCTGAAGTTTAGTTTAAAGCTAATCCTCATGTGCACAGACTTAAGAGTGCACGTTGTCTTATCTGTTAATTATACATCAGGGGACAAGACTTGAATCAACTTTAAAGCTACAGAATAAAGTGGAATCATCATTTCATGCTAAATATATTATTGGCTATATACATAGTCTTAGAGAAAATGATACACACGTCAGTCTTAAATAATTGGATTTATATAATAACACTGTGGGACTCCCATGGAATTTTTCAGTTAAGCCTCCAAACACCTAAGAAGTACTTTGCATATATTTTTTGTGTCCACTATAGATAGTGGAAGAACATTGCAATTCATGGTATTTCCCCTGTTTGTTTACAGAATAAGAACACATAATCTTGGTGCTCATGATAGTACTTGAAAGCCTATTAAATATTTATTCACTAAACTATTAACCTTCGGAAGGGCCAATATTTTGATCATTCACCTATGGGCTTAATCAAACATTCTCAAGATTCTGAGATTAGATACAGGTAACATAAGGAATGATTAATTGAGGTACAAATAACTGCAAAGGTTAAAAAATAAAATTCCATTTACTATCTTGGACAAAATATTTCAGATTAGTGTCAAATACCAGACTAGGAATAAAAATTCGGCTACAAGAACCCCCCTCCCCCCAATAAGGTGAAATTCCAATACTCTTAATGATTTATGTATAACCAAAAATGAAATATCTATTAAAATTTACTTTTCAATTTAATCCTTGTTGGCAAGTGTAAAATAATGCAAACATATTCTGATGTTAAAATGGCAACAGTGCATTTCTACTCCAGTGCTGTAATTAAAGGTAATTGATGGAAATAAATAAGAATTATAAGGCATTTATATTGCATCTGAGCAAGCGTGGCTGCCAAGGGCAACATTGCAACAAGGCAAACAGAATCCAAGTCATAACCTGAAGCATACTAACTAACTAGAAGAAAAGTAATTGCATTCTTCTTCCATTTTTTTTATTTTTATTTTTATTGATTTATTTTTTTTTTTGAGACGGAGTCTCGCTCTGTCACCCAGGCTGGAGTGCAGTGGCCGGATCTCAGCTCACTGCAAGGTCCGCCTCCCGGGTTCCCGCCATTCTCCTGCCTCAGCCTCCCAAGTAGCTGGGACTACAGGCGCCCGCCACCTCGCCCGGCTAGATTTTTGTATTTTTTTAGTAGAGACGGGGTTTCACCGTGTTAGCCAGGATGGTCTCGATCTCCTGACCTCGTGATCCGCCCGTCTCGGCCTCCCAAAGTGCTGGGATTACAGGCTTGAGCCACCGCGCCCGGCCTCTTCTTCCATTTTTAAATCTAATCTTAGTTTTATCATTAGAGGAAAGTTTGTATATTTGGCACCTAATTAATACAACTTTGTTATTTTTATTTTTAATTATTTAATATTTTTGAAATGTGAGAATACCGTATTTCATTATGCTTTATTGAGACAGGACTGAGACCAGGGTGACCTTACCATCAAAGGAAGATGCTTGCTCATCACGCAAGATGCCCCTACTCATGCCTGCATAAGCCTCTACCTTGATTATCACTCACTGAATAATCAAAATAGGCAAGGGATTTCCTTCACCATGATGAAGTGTGTGTGTGTGTGTGTGTGTGTGTGTGTGTGTGTGTGTGTGTGTGGTGTGTGTGTGTGAGATATGATTTTTCTGATCCATGTTTATGTATCATGGTTAGCATGGTTAGGGGAAAGGTTTTTTCTTTCACTTACCTAAAATCCTGCCCAATACCAGAGATTTGACTGCACTGAATTCTGTGCCTGATGACAGGTGAACTTGTCTCCTTGTATTATTGTCAATCTACGAAATTATTACACGAGATAAAAACATCCAAATGGATGACGTTTAGTTGAGAAGACAGGAAGCAAAGGAGGACAAGAGAAAAAGATAAATTAAGCAGTCGTTAGCATGGCCCCAGACATTTAGAAAACACAAAATTAAAAAACTTAGCCACTTAGAAAGGATTTTCGACATTATTTCTATACTACCTTCAGATGCCAGTGCACCCTACTTCCTAGCCCCTTGCATCATTTTATTTTTCTCCACTGGATAAGGAATCCAAAATAGATGAAGCCAACAAAAGATACAAAAGGTTATTTTCCCCTTAACACTTTTACTTGGTATTTTATTTGAGGTAGGCAGCTGAGAAATTTTCTTCTAGGTAAGGTACCAAAAAATTATTAGTGCTTTTCTTCAAAAACTGGCTCCATGAATAATTCCACCTTCTTTGCTGTGACTCACATCGTTAACAAAAATTCTGACACTACAAACATTATTTTTGGATAGATTTCTTACTGCATTTATCTAAAGTAAACGTTTCATTAGCGTAACAATGGTCCTACCAGTAGCACACGATGACATTATTGTCCTTCTGAGCAGAAACAAGTTAGAAAAGATTGGCATTTTAAGTATCTGATATTAATAATATAATGAACAACATCTTATTGCTTAAGAAAACCCTGACTACATTTGAGGTCTATTATCTACAGAAGAAGATCACTGAATATGTCTCTGCGTATTGTGTTCATTATCAAATTTCTGCTTGAGATCCTTCATGCTGGAGAGTCATTAAAATGATTGCTTCTGCTGAATTTACTACATTACCTCTATAAAGACCACTCCTTCTTCTCTGTTAATCACTATGTGGTGAAGTTGTCCGTCAGCCATGTTTTTAAAATCGAAGTTAACAACATCAGGATCTTGATATCTATTTAGCTTGTACCTGATCTGCAAACTTCCTAGAGTGGGGAAAATGGTGACTTTTTTAGTAAAATCATACTTTGAGAATGGCTTACTTAAAAATCAGAGTCATGTTTTGTTGCTATTTATTCATTTCAGGGAAAAATTGGAAGATAGCTTCTTATAATCCCCAAGAATCAGTTGCCAAGTGAAATTGCAATACTGTATTTTCAAAATCAAGACCAAATATGTTGCACATAAGCACTCTCTTTCCTGCAAGTCTTTAATTTAACATCAAGATCTCAGATTCAGCATATGCAAATCTATGCACTAGCTTCTCACTTAAAAATAGTATTAAATATTTCTGAAATGCCAAGCTATTGTTTAATATTGCAATAATATTCTGTTTCTACAATATTTTAAAAATGTATCTCACACTCTGGAAATACAACAATTAATGAAATTATGAAAGGCAAATGTAGCTTTACTAAAGATAAGAAATATGTCCAGTGGTCATGGTCATAGACTTTGAAATGAAATAATGGTAAGATGAATGATTTTAAGCCAAATTTACCATCAGAATTAGTACTACTCATTTAATTGCCTGCAGAGATGTCAATTAATTTATTTCACAGGATATCTTTCAATTTGATGAAGAAAATGCCATAATATATACATCAGCTTCAAGCTCAGAATGCACAGCACGAATAACTACACTTATCGAACAATCTTATTTTTATTTTGGTGTTCAATACCCTTGGGATATATTTGAATTAGTTGAAATGATATAGTCACATGTCTATAGGTTTGCTTTTCTTATCCAGAGAAGTTATTTCCAAACTTTTTACCTTTAATCCAGATATGGGAAAAAGAAAAATAGCAGTAAATGGTTTTCTGTAGGAAACACATTTCCTAATCTACATGCCCTTAACACTGCATGGCTATACCATTTTTTTTCCCATGATGATTTTTTTAACTAAAAGTACGACTAAAAGGTCATCTTGTGGACATATTCTTATCCATAATGCTGGTTTATTAACACTCCCTTAATGTTTCCTTGCTTTGATTTGCAGGAAATACTTATGTACAACAAGATACCTTATTTCAAAATGAACTACGAAACAAATATAGATATTCATATGGAATAGTCAAGGAGCTTCTAACAATAATATAATAAGTGTTTTATATAAATAAATCATACATTGAATACGTAAAATTATCAAAATTATAAAGAGATAAAGGCATCTTAATCATTTTAAATAATCCTTTTAGATTATACTTATAGGATAGTACTAAAACTGTGAATACAAAAAAACAGGCACACTCCATTTTTCTGTTTGTAGTTTGAGAAACCAGAACACAAGAATGATCTATATTATTACAGAGCTGGTGTTCTAATTTAATTTTCTCTCTCTCATCTAAAAGAACTCACCATTTTGGCAATGATAACAGAAAGGTATTCTTTGTAAAAGGAGCTCACAAAAAGCAGCAAGCTTGGTGTTCGTGTTGTTCGGAAACTAAATTTGATCATTTCTCTGCTCAGCTTCATATCACCATGAAATGAAGCAGCGTGGGAGCTGGAGTTTTTACTTAAAAGATAATTTTCTTGAAAATTGTATATCACGGATGAGCCAGATCCAAAATATGCAGAAATCTCTGAAACAACATATATATTTTTTCTTAAAAATTTCAAGTACAAGAATCTGGCTTTAGTCACAATAATTAATATTTTAGTTTCTGTAAATAATGAGTTGCATAGATAGAAGAACCAACCCCAAACTAGAATCAAATAATAAAGCAAATTAACAGAGCTTTCATAACGATCTTTGAAATGGCTTTCTGTTAAAATGACATATAATTAATGCACTAGTATAATTTTACAGTTGAAAGTTAAATGCTTTCTTATCTGAGTTCAAACACAAACCAGGCTTGTCTTCTATCTCCTTGATCATCTACTTGTTTATTTAAATTTTAACTCCCATCTATTACAGTGCAGATAGTACACACTAATCTTAAATGAAGCATATCTTAAAGGAAGTCTAGGGCACCCTATCTACAAAATAGGAAGGAAGGATGTTTGACTCTCTTCTTTCCCAGGATCGAGAGGCAGAAATTTTCCTTTAGGTCTAAACATTTTCTCACAGTTGTTGTGTACTATAAAAAGAAAGCCAAGTCTAGTATTAACATGAGAGAGGAAAATAGCATCAACAAATGGAACTAACCAACCTCTTTTAAATCATTTTACAAAAGTGTAATATTTTCCTGTATGAGATTAATATCCCAAATTCTCTCTCTTCTTTCTTCTCCTCTCTCTCTCTCTCTCACACACACCAAATACATATGTATGAAAATGAAGAGGATGGCAGAAGAAATAACTCGTTTTAAATCCCCGAATCTGCTTCTCTTCATTACTAAAAAAGGACTGGTTATTGAATACAAGTTGTAGATGATACTTACTGGATCATACAGTAATGTTTAGACTCCCTTGACATTTTAGGGTTTTTTATTGTTTCATTATTTTATTATCTATAACATACATTTTATATTCAATATAATATGTGCATACAGAGTAACATTTATGGTTGCACTTAGCAAGATGAACTGGAAATTATTTATATCCAGAAAACGAAGACATGTTATTTTAAAGAAATGGTCTTAATTATCACTTTAAACATGAAAAGTGTCCTAGAATGGTACCAACAGTATATGATTATGATCACAAGTTGATTTGTAAATTATAGATTATTCCTGTGAAAAGCAGATGACTTGAAAAGTACATTTGGCCAACTTTATATTAGCTCATCCTCGTGCTTTCTTTGTAAGTCAGGAGTTATTTTATTTATTTATTTATTTTGAGACGGAGTCTTGCTCTGTCGCCCAGGCTGGAGTGCAGTGGCCGGATCTCAGCTCACTGCAAGCTCCGCCTCCCAGGTTTATGCCATTCTCCCGCCTCAGCCTCCTGAGTAGCTGGGACTACAGGCACCCGCCACTTCGCCCGGCTGGTTTTTTGTATTTTTTTAGTAGAGACGGGGTTTCACCGTGTTAGCCAGGATGGTCTCGATCGCTTGACCTCGTGATCCGCCCGTCTCGGCCTCCCAAAGTGCTGGGATTAGGAGTTGTTTTAATTTGGAGCCAAGTTTTGTTAGCCTCCTTCAGGAAAAGGTTCAATAGCCAAGACACACTTTAAAGTAATTGAATTTAAATTGGATGTCAGTCTTCTATGAGGAACTATGAAAGAATAAACATTTGTATATTCATGGAAGTCTGTCCAGAATACTTAATCCTATAACTGTTCTTTCCTTCTTCCACGACACATATCAGAGAATGAGAGAAGCTGAAAACTATTCTATTTCACCAGCAGATATTCAACATATCATACAATAAAATGTATGATTAATGTATAAGTGTGTCTAATGCATTAATATTTAATGGTATACTGTTGATATTTGTGGAAAAAATATGCCCAAAAACTCAAACAAATAAAAATAAAAATAAATGCATCTGAAATATCCTTGCATTGTTGAATATCTTCAACAAATATAATAGCAACAGTGCCGGGCATGGGGGCTCATGTCTGTAATCCCAGCACTTTGGGAGGCTCAGGCGGGCGAATCACTTGAGGTCAGGAATTTGAAACCAGCCTGGGCAACATGGTGAAACCCTATCTCTACTAAAAATACAAAAATTAGCCAGGCATAGTGATAGGCTCCTATAATCCCAGCTACTCAGGAGGCTGAGGCAGAAGAATCGCTGGAACCTGGGAGGTGGAGGTTGCGGTGAGCTGAGCTGCTGCCATTGCACTCCAGGCTGGGTGACAGAGTGACAGAGTGAGACTCTGTCTCAAAAAAAAACAAAAACAAAAACAAAAGTAATGCTTTAAATGATTTTAAAATAAAGAACGGCACCATGGGGCAGTTTGTTGACAACCACATTATTTAAGAGAATCAATGTTAGGTGTAAAAAAGCAGACTGAGCAACTAACACTTTAAAATACATAAAAGTGACTATCAATGGATTTATCATCAACAAAGACTAGTTTGAGTCAAACATTTAAGTAATGAAATATGATGGGCTCCAACTTTGAATATGTGATGCTGTCTTATTACCAGGATCTTGTATCTATTCTTTACATTCAATAGATTCTTTGCCGAAGAAACGTAGAAATTGATTTTTTGTTTGTTTCAAACAGCTGGAAAGAAAAGAACTGGCAGGCATTTAATTCACATTGAATAATTTTTCCTCTTACAGTCTTCCATGCCACACTTACCATTTGAGCAGAATGGCCCTGTGTATGCAGAGAAAGTGCAGTCACAAAAGAACCCAATGGGTCTTTCTCTGCATTTCCCTCCATTGCGGCATAACTTCCCATAGCTGCTGCAATGTCCCCTACAACCTGGCTGCACTTCTGGAGTCACCTGGGCTCTTTCTTCCAAATCCAGGGTCATCCCATTCAACTGCAGAGACCGAATGCAGCCCAGAAAGCCTCTCTGTCTGGTGGCCGTTCCACCTAAAAGGGAAATACTGCAAATGGAAACATGTTCCTAGGTGTTTTATTCAGGATTTAAAGACCAAACAAAACTGAGGCCTTACAGAGAACAGCAAAGAAATGGATGAGCAAATATAATTTTGGAAACACAATTCATGGCCAAATATAGACTCCAAGAAAGATACGACTTTAATTCAATTTATTTTAAAGTTGACTATGTTACATATTTTTTTAAAAAAAAATTATTGATCTTTAAATTTAGGAATAAAATAAAGGTCATACACTACTCTCATTCAAAATAACAGTGACATGTATCGCTATGTTAATGTAGAAACTACTTTCTGGGAATTTTAATAAGTATATATTACTGGGTAAGTGTGGTTTGTCCTTCATATTTAAACCTGATCTTGATTCTGGTAGAGTTTTAACTTTGTGAGAATTATGAAGGAATCCTTGAGATCTTCTGATGGTGCATTGATATGGTCCTTTGGTTGTTACCCATTCATTGAAAAGATGGTAACTGAATGTCAGATTATTTGTTTTTGTCTGACATATTTCCGAGTAATTGTTTTTCTAAAGGTTAGTCTATGTTCAGTGTTTTATGCTTGGAAAGATTCTTAACAAAATTGCAAAAGGGGATCAATACAGAAATAAGTGATATAACACTTATTGAATATATAATCATATGTACTTATCAACTCACCCTTGAAGAGGTCTACAATGTTTGGTTGGAATCAGACCCTATTATTCTAAGGTAGAGGTTCTCAAACTTTAAGAAATATGAGTAACACATAATCACATGGAGAGCTTCTAATAAATTGACTCAGTAGCTTGCTCTAAGAAATACTGGTTCTGTGGTCCAAAAGTAGGGTTGTGAATCTCAAGAGTTAACAAGGCTTGCAGGAGATTCTAATTCAGATGATCACTAGACCATCATTTTATTAGCACTGTCCTGATAGGAGTGTAAGCCCTGGGTAGACCCATACATAAATTTGTGTCCAGGAATACTCCAAGTTAATACTCAGAACTTGAAGCGGGAAAATAGTACCCTAATCTAAATAACCTGGCAATTCTATTGAGAGGCAATTAGACGGCTGTGAGGCCTCTAAAAAGAAGCTCCATCTTTGGATAAATGATGCTGTCTCATCACCAAGACCTTGTATGTACTCTTTACATATAAAGTCTCATTTCCTAAAAACATGTTTACTTCGTTTCTTCCAAATCATTTAGGTAGCTCCTTAACCTAGCCTTCATTCAACAAGGGCTACTTCGATTGCTACTGTATATCCAGCACAAAGAACAGTGGTAGACAAATAGTTTGTGTTGTAACTATCAAATCCATTCCTTCATTCATTTGTTAAACCACATTATACATCGAAGTGGGAGATGTGGGCATAGTGCTTCAAGGGTAAGGAGGGGGCCCCTTTTGCCCCACAGAGATGCTTGGGTCTCTGAGACTGAGAACGAGGCCTGAATTTAGTGAACATTTCTAATAAACTAATTATGTATTTGCAAATAATGAAACACTATGGAAAGGAACCTCAAAGAATTTCTGAGCATTCTGGACTTATAGACACTAACACTATTCAGAATTCAGATTCATAGCTATAACTATATCCAAATTGCTGTATTTAAATGTTTATTCAAAATGTTTCCATTTACATAATTTGTTTCTCCTCCATGAAGGATGCCAAGGTCTTAAGGGTGTTGGCCGTTCTATTTATAAATCTATTTATAAATCTAGAGAGTGTAAACATATTGCCATTGTCATAAGTGAGCATGGTAGGGATGGTGTTAATTTCATCACAGAGTTTCAGAATGCCCGGAAATCTTCTTGTTTAATTCTTTCTACATTTACATTTACTTCTGCCATTTTTTTTAGGTTTTTAATATGGGTGCCCAGTTGAGTTGTTTATTCCTTTTGTTGTTCTGTTTTAAAATTAATAGACACACAATCATTGTTCATATTTATGGGGTACGTAGTGATGTTGTGATATACATAATATATAGTGATCAGATCAGAGTAGTTAGCATCTCCATCATCTCAAACATTTATAATTTTTTAGTGTTGGGAACATTCAATACCTTCCTATTTGAAACTACGTGTTACTGTAAACTATAGTCATCCTACAGTGGCATACAACACTCGAACTTTTTCCTCCTATCTAGCTGTGATAGTATATCCTTTAACAAATCTCTGTGCCCCTTCCCTGTACCCTCCCCATCTTCTAGTATCCTCTGTTCTACTTTTGACTTCTATGAGATCACATTTCCTTAGATTCCTTATATGAGTGAGATCATGCTGTGTTTAACTTTCTGTTCCCCGTTTATTTCACTTAACATAATGCCCTTCAGTTCCATCCATGTTGCTCTGAGTGACAGGATTTTATTCTTTTTTATGCCTGAACTGTATTCCATTACATATATACACCACTTTTTAATCCATTCATTTGTTATGGGACACCTGGGTTGATTCCACATCTTAGCTATTGTCAATAGTCTTACAATAAACTTAGGGGTGCAGCTGTATTTTCAATAAATGGATTTTCTTTTCTTTCAATAAATGCCCATTAGCGAGATTGCTGGATCACATGGTGGTTCTATTTGTAGTTTTTTGAGGACCCCGCCATTCTTGAAGTGTCTCTTCTGCCTTATGCTCAGGATTTTTTTTTTCTTCCATATCAGAGCTGCTACTCCTTTATCTTCACACTTCTGTATTCTTCCACTCTGTTGACTCAACTCAGTGAGCTCCTAGGGTCCAAAGTCTATGACCAAGATTCTTTCGGCATCCTTGTTGGATATTTCTTCCCTGGGTAAGGTCTAGCTCACATCTGGTTTTCGCATTGGCACAGGAACTTTTTGCAGGGGGCCACATTCTGTGAACTCTGAATTAAAGGTGTATTCCTGGTATATTTAATTTACTTTGTATTACCCCACATTAAATCATGGTATACAGTCAATGGTATACAGTAACATTAAATCACATCGTTATACATGTGCTGCTCTGAAACACGCACAGTCTCCCTAACTCAGGGGCTTATCTTATTCTGCCATAACAACACAACTAAATAACTTGGGGTCCAATGACTGACTAAAGTCCATTTCCAGCTGTTCTAATTGAATTTTTCATGTTTAGTTTGTTTTGGATGATGGGAAACTAGGGGCATAGAGAATTTCAAAGATCGGTCCACAGGTCCATCTGAGGAAATATTAGAATAAACACATTTAGTTAGAGGCAGAGGTAGGATTCAGACCCACAGATACCCTTTCATTCCAAGGAAGTTTCTTTGCACTTCACACCACTCTCTGGTAAAAGAAGAGGACTTTTCCATTTTCTTGTATGCCTCAGATCATCTTTGGATTGAACGGCACTTCAGCTCTCCAAGCTTTACATACCAGCTCTTTCTGGGCACTGAAGGTATAAAACTATATGAAATCAATCTTGCTGACAAAAAGCGCTAGTAATAAATTCAGATGGGGAAACACAACATTACCACAACATAATAAAAATAAATACGCAGTAAAGAAGAAAATCAGAGTGTGGGGTGAGTAGCAGAAGAAGATAAATGTAAATACATGTGAAATATATGCTTAGATAATATTTGTAAGAGTGAGAAGAAAATCAGTATGCAACTTTACAAACAGGACATCTTAATTCTGTACTTTTAAAGTTATTTACCTAACCATATAGTTTTAAGCTACATTTTAAATGACCAGAAAACATAATGTCTAATTAGACACAAACCGTTGTGTCATATATGTATTTAGAATTTTTCCTTTACTGTTAGGTTTCAAGTTAATAACTTTGTTTTCAGATGTAACTATTCTGAAAAACATGGCTAATGTAAATAGGATTGGGCTTGAAAGCTTAATTAAAGATTCCAGTGCCTTTTCAGGGTTAGAGTGTGTCCAATTAAAATGAGTTGCAGTTTGGTTAATTGATTCTGGATGT
Source organism: Rhinopithecus bieti (assembly GCF_001698545.2). Taxonomy (NCBI): domain Eukaryota; kingdom Metazoa; phylum Chordata; class Mammalia; order Primates; family Cercopithecidae; genus Rhinopithecus; species Rhinopithecus bieti. The sequence goes on from NW_016804493.1 coordinate 3,486,350, forward strand.
TTCCACTGAGCTATTACGTTTGGAACTGTCTTCCAATTAATTTTCTATCAATTTACCTGCCATGCTATATCAGATATAATGAATTTCAGGACTTCACAACACTGGGTATCTTGTGAAACAAATGCCGAACATTTCCATGTTTATTGAGTTTAACCAAACCTGTCCACTTATGTAATGGTATTGAGGTCTTGCATCTAAATAATTTGTCTGGGTGCTAAGGAGAGACCCAGCACCAAACCCTTTCCTCATGTTTATTATTCTCAGGAAATTCCTATAAGTGACAGATGCTACTGTCATGGAGTAGAAGCTGGTTCTTTCCTATGCCAATTTTCCACTACTTTTGTGGCAGAAAGACCTTTGAGATTACACTTTAAATTTTTAATGGCAAATTATTCATGTGCTGTGCTTGAATATTATTGAGAATTAATTGGGAACAACTGCATAACTCATGCAGGGGCCTTACAGAAATAAAGAAATCAAGATCCTCAACCTTCTCTTTAAAATTCAAAGCTATAGAAATTTGCCTGGCAGAGTACAAGGACACTCCCTGACCTTGACATTATGGCAAAGAAAAACTGGCAAAGCCCAACCACAAATTAACTTGGGGCAGAAAAGTGACAGGGCATGCAGGCTGGGCCCATGACCAAGTCAGGAGATTGAAGGGCAAAAGTTATCTTCTATATGTCAAGCATTGGACCGTGAGCCCTGTCCTCATCCTGGTGGAAAACTTTGCCTTGCAGAATTAGGGGTGTTGGTTAATACAGAAGGCAGGGAATCTGGAGGCCCAGCTCTAAGTTTGTCATGCAGTGTTCTTCATTAAGCAAAGTCCTGGAATGGAGGGGAGAAAAAGGACTATTCTCCCTCAGGTTCAAAGAACTATCATGGTTCAAAGAGGCAGCTGTTGTTAGCAATAGTGTCATGGGCAGAAAATTCAGTCACTTTTCCCTGAACCAAAGTCATTGGTGAAAACGTGCCCCAGTCATAGAAGGAGGAGAAAGAATGAGTCTATTTAGACTTCTCACATGTTGAAGCCAGAGCAACTCTCTAGTTTGACCATGCTAAAGCCTATTTTAAAGAAATAAACTGTTGTTCAATGATGAATAATCACATTCTCTTGTCCTCAAATATCCCATCTGAATTCTGACCTCAGTCAATGATCACTAAGATTTATTACTGGACATAGAAAAGTACACTGGTGACTTCTTAGGCTAATCACGAAAAAGATGCCTCAAGGAGAGGAGAAGTGCATAATTAAGATAAATGATTTGATTATATTAAAGAGACATGCGACCTTTATTGTGCTGAATTCAAACCTAAGGCTGCTTGATATTCTCTTCCCATAACTATATTTTAGCGTATCAAAAACCAAAATTAAAAAATAAAAAGCTGGAAGATATTATAATTAATAACTTCTGTCCAAAGACACTGTTAACAATATGAAAGCACAATAAACTCAGAGAGGTTGAAGATCTCATAATAAGTTTATATGAAAAGGATTCATCTGAAATATATAAATAATTCTTATGATTTTTTTTTTTTAAAAAGAAGACAATCGGCCAGGCACGGTGGCTCAAGCCTGTAATCCCAGCACTTTGGGAGGCTAAGACGGGCAGATCACGAGGTCAGGAGATCAAGACCATCCTGGCTACTACGGTGAAACCCCGTCTCTACTAAAAAATACAAAAAACTAGCCAGGCGAGGTGGCGGGCGCCTGTAGTCCCAGCTACTCGGGAGGCTGAGGCAGGAGAATGGCAGGAACCCGGGAGGCAGAGCTTGCAGTGAGCCGAGATCCAGCCACTGCACTCCAGCCTGGGCGACAGAGCGAGACTCNA
>NW_016804493.1:3488487-3492647 GCF_001698545.2 Rhinopithecus bieti
AAAAAAAAAAAAAAAAAAAAAAAAAAAGAAGACAGTCTCGTAGAAAATGGGCAACAGATCTGAACAGCCACTTTATAAAGGAAGCTATCTGATGGTGAATAGAGATAGGGCACTATTTCCTGTGCTTAGCCTATGTGTATGCTGTGATCTAGAAATTTCACTCCCAGGTGAAATCACAGAAATACACGCATATGTTTACACAAATACACACACACACACACACAGCTGAGACCGTAGTGGTCTCAGAGCTTCAATATGTTTAGAGTTCAACATTAACCTTTGCATGTGGTTTTTAGCAATTGTTCACTCTAAACAGTCAATAAATATTTATAGATTTGATGCAATTCAAATGCAAAGCAAATTACTTCTGACTATGTCAGGGGTCCTTACTTCTCCTCCAGGTGAGAGTCACAAAATACTGAGATAAAGTTCGCCCCGTCTAAAAACCTGTCAGTAAAAGAATTGAGACTGGAAACAAAAATTGCAGAGCTGGTTGCATGAAAATCAATTCAAGGCTAATTTAAGAAGCTTCTACGAAAATGCTGAGTTTACAAACCAAATAGAAAGTGACCAATGTCACATTTCAGCTTTAAAAATGATTGATTCTTTTCTCTCCATCATTTCTGTGGCTGGAGAACGTTTGTGAGTTTACGATAACAGTGGTGACCGGATGCTAAGTCCTCAGTGTTAGCAAGTCAAGGGCACATCTTCAATACGCTGATTTTTTAAAAGACAATAAGAGGCAGTTCTGAATAAGACTATTTAAGATAGGCATAAATCACACACACACACACAAAGGACAAAGTGAAAGAACATTAAAAGGATAGCAAAGACCCAATGTCACAACTAAGAACAAAAATGGAGAAAGATGGGCTACAAACAGAAGGTGAATCCATTTTATTATAAAAAAGCAATGTGATGTGTTGGCTGGAATCATCTGGAGGAGAGGAGGAGATGTTCATTGCATTGGTGATCATTATGTCTAATCTATCACGTTACACTGATGTTAATTCTTATCACTTAGTCATACAAGGGTTTTGTGCATTATTTTATTCTTCCTTTACTTTGCATGACATCCTACAGTTTAGATTAGTTGAAGCTAATTTTTCTAATATTTGAAACATCAGGGATTGCTCAAAAGCCTTCTGATTTGTATTGCTCGGGTGTAGGCTAACGCTAGCTGCATCTCTGAAACTCCATTTATCATTTCCTTATTCCTATTTCAATTGTCATATATAACTGCTGCCCAACTGCATCACATTTTTTCAAAACTTTTTCTATTTATTTTTACTGATTTTTCTCAGAAATTAAAGCATTAATCTTTCCTCAGAGTTTCCCTCTGAGATGTGAACATACTTTACGACTGGCCTTTAGAAGAGAGGGTGAAGAAGCAATAGAGAAAATACATTGGATTCCTTCATGTGGTCTCATTGCAACAGCCACTTCTGAGAGATTAGCAACAATGCTAATCTGCAGGTGAGGCATGGTGGCTCACACCTGTAATCCCAGCATTTTGGGAAGTCAAGGCGGGTGGATCTCTTGAACCCAGGAGTTCAAGACCAGCCAGAGCAACATAGGGAGACTGTGTCTCTACAAAAAGTAGCCTGATATGGTGGCATGTGTCTGTGGTCTCAGCTACTCTGGAGGCTAAGGCAGGAGAATCACCTGAGCCTGGGAGGCGTAGGTTGCAGTGAGCCAAGATCGCACCACTGTACTCCAGTCTGGGTGACAGAGAGAGAGATCCATCTCAAATTTTTAAAAAACGTTAATCTCAAAAAATTTAATGCTAATAAATATTATCAACATAGACCCAGTTAGTAAGATGGAGAATATAATTTAAATCAAACGTATCATATATCCAGATAGCTACACATTTTATTTGCAGGTAAAGTGTTAAACACAGTATCTCAAATTAATATATTTCCATGTTATTGAAATTTCTAACATTTCATATTTATATTTTAAAATAACTTTGTTATTTGAAATATTCCACAGTAGGGTTCTATAAATTTGTTAACCAACAGGAAGGTGCATTTTTAACAAAACTACTTAATGCTGGAACAATAACATCATCTATTTTAGAATGAATAACACTAACAGTCTTTCAGTCTTGTCCTATATTATAAAAATTGTGTTTCCATGTAATTTATTCATTTTTAAAATAAATTTTTTGTGTATATTTGAGGTTTACAACATGATGTTACAGGAAACACAGAGGTAGTAAAAAGGTTACTGTAGTAAAAGCAAACGAACAAATCTACAATCTGACATAGTTACTTTTTTGTGACAAATCTACTGTATTTAACAAAAATCTCAAATACCAAATACCGTACAATTTTATGAACTATAGTCCTCATGTTGTACGTTTAATCTCTAAACTTGTTTAAACATTATTATTATTACCATCAGTGTCTGTATTTAAAACATTTTATTAGAAGAATAAAGTCATGCTGAAAACTGTACTTACTTTTTGGATTCACATTTACCTCATTCGTTTGCCCCATATCCAGATACAAAGGATAGTCGTTACGCACACTGAAAATGCTGATTAGCCATAATTATCTTTAAGATGGACGGATGAACCACAAATTAAATTCTTGAACTTGCAAGTAAGGGGAATTAAATTACCCTTTAAAACTGTAACCAGAAAATCAATTATATTGGATTGAAGTAGAGATTACCAGTCACCCATGGAGTTACCAACTCTGAGAATAGAAAAAGACGTAACCCTAACATATTTCAGGGGATTAACATGTGAGGAAATGTGAGAAGGGTCCTTCTACATATGACATGTGCTGAAACAAAATCTATAAACAAAGAAGCCCAATTTACTGGTAAGAGCGCGATTATGGAGCAGGTGTGTGTCATTAAAGGAGAGGAAGAAGGTGAAATATTTTCTCTGGCCTGTGAAGAAGGACCAGAGACTCTTTGCAGCCTGGCAAGCTTATGGCTTATGGTATACAGTTCGGATTGTGGAGCCAGGAAACAGCTTTAATCACTGCTACAAATTAAGATGAAGGGAGAAAACAAAAGCTAACTCCAGGTGAAATTTAAAGCTACGTTGGTGTGGTGCCTTACACCAGTAATCCCAGCACTTTGGGAGGCTGAGGTGGGTGGAGCACTCGAGCCCAGGAGTTTGAGACCAGCCTAGGCAACATATCAAAACCCTGTTTCTACAAAAAAAAACAAAAATTAGCCAAGTGCGGTGGCATGTACCTGTGGTGCCAGATACTTGGGAGTCGGAGGTGGGAGGATCCCTTGAGCCCAGGAGATCAAGGATGCAGTGAGCAGTGAGCACACCTCCGCACTCCAGTTTGAGTGACATAGTGAGACTCTGTCTCAAAATAAAGAAAACAAAACTGGGAAATAATGTGAGAAAACCAAAGACCTACAAAGAAGCATTTCATCCCCAAGCATATTATCATAGATAAGTAGTAAAACACTAACATCAATGACCAATTCATTAGCAAGTTGCGTGTATCTAAATTTCAACATCTCTACCTTAGCCTGCAGCACCATTATCCCTCACAGGGACCACTGTGATAGCCTGCCTGCCCTCCATTTCCTCCATCCATATCCCTCTGGGTAGTAAGAGAGAGCCTGGAAAATGTAAACTAAATTAGGTCACTCTTCTGATTCCTTAGAGTAAAATCCATAGTCCTCACCATGGCCCTACAAGGTCCGATATGTACCTCAGTCTTGTTTCCCATCATACTTTCCCTAACTCTGATTCTTTCCAGCCACATTGTTTTTTTTCCTTATTCTTTGAATCCCTAAAGCTTATTCCCATCACTTTGAGCCATGGCCTGGAATTCTCCTCCTTCAGATGTTCACAAGGTTCGCTCTTCTGTTTCATCTGACCTCTGCTCAAATTAGGAGGACTCTGCTAACGTCTCCAGAGAAGACTGCACTGACCACCTACTTGAAATAGAAGTCCCCTGCACAAATCACTGCCTGATTCCATGGTATCCTTTTTACTTTATGGTATTTATCAGTGTCGGAAAATGTATATATGTATGTGCACACACATGCATGCATACATGTATGGATACATACATATGGTGATATATAACTATATATAAATATATAAACTATATATATTTTATATATGTATAAACTACATACAAAACTAGTTATATAGTTTATATATAGTTATATAA
>NW_016804493.1:3495974-3506768 GCF_001698545.2 Rhinopithecus bieti
GTAATATACACTATATTATATATTATAGTTTATATTATATAATAGTTTATATATTATAGTTTATATATAATAGTTTATAAACTATATAACCACATTTGTTTTATAGTTTATATGTAGTTATATAGTTATAGTTTATATGTAGTTACATAGTTATATAGTTATATAGTCATATATAACTACATATATAGTTATATAGTTATATATAACTACATATAAACTATAAAACTATATGTAGCTATATAAAATTTTTCTATATATACAAATAGTTCTTTTTTATTGACTGTGTCTTGTCTCTTCCACTGAAATATATTCTCCACTGAAATATGTAACTATGTAACTATAAATTATAAAAACTATATATAGTTACATATCTATTTTTTCTATACATTATATATATTTTTTCTACATATATAGAGAGATTTTTTTCTAGATAGATAGATTTTTTTAATTGCCTGTGTCTTCTCTTGCACTGAAATATACTCTCAGGAAAACACAGAACTCTTTGGTCCTAGTAGGTGCTTTTTAAAATTAGCTCCAATTACTACTGATTTTTTAAATTAGTTTTTCAGTCACCATACTCTAATTCAGTATAACCTTTTCAATTATAATGTGTCTTTCATTGAGTCTGCCTACAGGGAAAAAAAATACCTCCAGCTACAATTTTTCTTAAATTCTGATTTGTGTGATAGTAATGTTGTAAATTGATAAATGAATAATTTGTCTTGTAAGCATTGTTTTATCAACTTGATTGAAGCCCTTTCCTAACAGACTAGTTCACTCTGGTGGAGGTGAAGATAAAACCAAGCCCCTCATGTGGTGTCTTGGCAGCCAATGATTGTCTCTACCCAAGACTACAAGCGTTTTTTTTTCTCTTTTTCTTTTTATAAGCCCTTTCCTTAGTATCACCACACTAAATCATGTCAACTTATTCACGGTTATCTGTGAGCAGGAAGGAGGAAACTGTATAAACAGATTGTTGTTAACAGTATATGTCACCTTTTTTCACAAATCTTTATTTTGCCTCGTCTTTTTTATTTTCAATGACTTGACTTAAATATAATCAAGAGTTATTTTTTATAAAACTTTGGAATAACACCAATCCTTACATTTCAACACATACAGTGAGGTCAAAGGCCTAAACAATTGCCTCCATGAAGACAAAATCTTTTAGATCCTTATTAAAATTATATCACACGATAGATGCTTAAAGACTCAAGTCTGTTTTAAAGCCGTTTTCTGATGACATACCAGTGCTTCATTATGACTGTCTGAAATCAAGTTAAGGCCAGGATTCCTACACGACACAACATATAGTGCCTCCATCTCATGAAGCTGAAATTCATACCAACAATGAAAGGTCATCCACAGGCAAACTGCAGCATATTTCACTGAAAATTTTGAGGACTATTTCAGCCTCTCAATTTCCAAGAATAGTAAGGCTATTTCCAAGCTACTGACAGATTTTAAATTGCCATACCTTTTGTTGTGGCCATCTCTCATTTTTTTAAATTCAAGAAATAGCTTTGTCAATTTCCTGACTGAGCTTCTAGCACGTTATTAAAAGTTATATATTTCTTCTCATACATTCTTCATTATTTTCATACCCTTAAGTAAGTCTGTCAAGTGGTCACAAGATCATGATTAGATTGTCTATTATAGTGCCTTACTCATAGAAGCTATTCATTAAATATTTGACCAAAGGAAATAATAAATTATCAAAATAGTAAGTACACAAATATATTGGAAACATGTCTTCCTCAAATATGTTGCAAATATGCTTCATCCTTTCCAGTGAGAGAAAGTTAATAACATCAGACTCTTAAGAAATAAAAGGTGTAATGGGGATCTGATCAATTTTCTTCAAAAGTGTAACTCTTGAGAATTCTTAAAAAATAATTTCTTTGTTGTTGTTGTTGAGACAGGGGCTCCCTCTGTCACCCAGGATGGAGTGCAGTGGCATGATCATAGTTCACAACAGCCTCCAATTACTGGGTTCAACCATCCTCCCACCTCAGCCTCTCGAATGTTGGGATTACAGGTGAGTGCCACCATGCCTGCCTAATTTTTTTAATTTTTTACTTTTTGTAGAGATGGATCTTGCTGTGTTTCCCAGATTGGTCTCAAACTCCTGGCCCCAAGCAATCCTCCTACCTTTGTCTCCAAAAGTGCTAGGATTACATCATGCTTGTCCTTTAAGTACGATTTCTAATAACTTATCATTTATTCTGCTTTATAGTGTTTTATGTCCTCATTTATGTTAAAATATATGAGAAGTGATCAAGTACGAGATAATGCATGGTCCATAATTTCTACTAACTAATTAGCAAAGATTCAAAGTAAAACAAACACATCCAGAGGATGCCACTATCAAATCTCTAAATGCCACATGAATGGATTTAGGAAATAAAGGAACAACATTCTGACATAAATATTAAGTAGGTGACCAGAAAATACCAGGAAAAAAAATGTGCAAAATGAGGGAAAATAGCAGAGGAACTGGTGAAACTGTCAAACATGAATTCTATACACATTGGGTATCTGTTTTTTTTGTTTGTTTGTTTGTTTGTTTTTGCTATCGGCCTGTTTTCAATGTGGTGACTGGTGGGGGTGGAGGGGCGGCAGGGAGAGTGTCCATTGTTTGGCATCAGCTGGATGATTTCCTCATCAAATAAGGTTTCCTCAACAATTCTGAGAACAGAGATAAACATTCCTGGTATCATAATAAAACACTAATATAATAAATAAATAAGCTAAAACCAATCATGTAACCTGTAATATTAAGAATGCAGGTAAGGCTGGGCACGTGGTGGCTGACACCGGTCATCCTAGTATTTTGGGATGCCAAGGCGGGTGGATCACCTGAGGTCAGGAGTTCAAGACTAGCCTAGCCAACATGGCAAAAACCCATTTCTACTAAAAATACAAAAAAATTAGCTGGGCGTGGTGGCAGGTGCCTGTAATCCCAGCTACTCGGGAGGCTGAGGTAGGAGAATCACTAGAACCCTGGGGTTGGAGGTTGCAGTGAGCCAAGATTGCACCATTGTACTCCAACCTGGGGCAGAGAGCGAGACTCTGTCTCAAAAAAAAAAAAAAAAAAAAAAAAAAAAGCAGGTATGCAAATAGGGATTAAACACAAATCTGAATCTCATTTATGCGATGAGATTTTGTAGGCAACTCAACCCTGGAAGCTCAGCTATCTCATCTGTAAAATACGGATAATACCCATTTCACGGGCTGGTTATGAGGAAGAAATGAAGCACTTGGCCCAGTTTGGACACAGTTTCTGAATCAATGGTGATTTGCTACTGTTGCTTGTTGCTATTATCCTCGTTTTTATAGTTGGTATTATTTTTATCTTGGGCCATTTCTGAGCATATATCATACAATTAAATGATCGCTTAAAAAGATAACTTACCCACAAAGAGCTGACTGTTGAGCTGTAAGAGGACATGCCCATCAGCAGGGGCGGGCTGTGTCTTCGGTGTCAGCTGGTCCACCTGAAGTGTGGCCTCCTTCATGTTCCTTTCAATCCTCACATGGTGCCACTGGTTGTCGTTGAAGTGGTTGGGTGACTGCACTGAGATTTCAAAAGGCCCATTCCCCACATCAAATGAAAAAGTCACCACTGTCGGAGCTGGAAATATTACACATAAAGATTGTTCTAGTGAGTTCCTGTGGTGGAGTGCTGAGTCTCCAATATACTTAGGAACAGCACTACAGCATAACAATCACTGAATAGAAAGATAATAAACATAGCATGGTTTGAATGCTACTGTTTGAAACTCATGACACTAACATAGAACTAGGTCTTCTGATGTGAAATGAGACAGTTAAATACATTCACATTTTACATTTTAGGAAAAAAAAAAAGCCAACGGTATTCTAAGATAGTCCTCAGAGCTAATTTTCCTATTGCCAAAAGTAAAGCTGTTTCTCCAAGGCAAGGAAACTAAATAGCAACCGGCATTGTAACTAAAAATAATTGTTACACTGATTCAAACTTTATATAATTTTTAAGGCATGCTATACACATTTGATATTAACATAATAGCAGCTTAGAAGTATAGCAAAATGAGTGGTTAAGTAATTTGTAATTAACTAAGAAATTGCTTTTTAGTTTTAATTAACTGAAATTAAAACTGCTTTTAAATTGGTACAAGAAACTACCAATTATTTTTCCAAATTATCACATTAAGTATCAAATTATTTTCTTACAAAAAGGATAAGTTAATATTGAGTCTTTCAAAGGGATGCAATGAATCAGATGATAAAGTAGACACGTGAGTAGTTTAAAAATTAGTTAAAAGATTTACTACTAAACGATAGAATCTCACACACTTCTCTGGAAAAGGAGACTTACAGCGAAGCTCTATCCGTATAAAATCAGTAATCCCCAAGTTCTCTAAAAATACCCCAGATGAAGCTGTTGTCTTAAAAAAGAAAGACACATCTGCGCTAAGTTCTCCGTGGAAAGTAGGAAAATGAAGATATGAAGCCTCAGTGTCAAAGGAAGCTGAATTCCAAAATGATCCTGTTTTGTGAACAAAAAGGAAGAAAAAAATTCAAAAGAAAACAAATTCATGAAATAAAATGAATGACAATTACATTTTCTATTTTAGCATTTTGCTATTTAAAAGGTATTTATACAAATCTGCTCTTTTTCTGTCAACCATGTAGTATACAAAACATGACCCTAAGAGATTTCATAGGGATTGAAATCCTGGATTTTTTTCCAATAGAGAGTAAGAATGATCATTACAGAAATGGTCTAAATGTTATATTTTATATGGAACAAATATCCTCAGCCTCAATACTACATCCTCCACCAAAGTGATATTATATGATCTGCAAACATTGATAAGTAGGCAATCTTCTATAACTTCAAAATTAAAACACCTACCTGTTTCAAACAAAAACCCCAAAGAAGCTCACAGTATATCTGTTCTAACACTTCTAACACACACACTTCACAGTTACATACACTATTTTCCTTAATGGGCCTGTGATTTCCCAAACTGAGACTGGCATTCTAAATAGTCTTGTCTAATTACAAACCAACATACAACTTACTCTGTCCAAGCTGACATTCTCATGAAAATACTCTTTTTATTCAAAATTATCTCTTACTTTGCCAATAAGATGAAGTAGATGAACAGCAGATTAAAAGTGTTCTCAGAATGTTTACAAATGCTCAAAATAGGCAGAAAATGTTGAAAATGTTGGGATATAAATTAAGAGATCGGAAAAAAATGCAGACTATAAAGTTAATTATAATTTGCTGCCCAAATACCACGTATCTTGACTTTCTCACTCCTTTTTTGATATCTACAACTTTCCTTTTGAAAAAATATTGTGAACCATATATAGCAAAAAGTATGGAAAATCAAATATAAATGCAACAGCATGAGCTGACAGGAGTGAAATCCGACTGGATACATGTGGTTGATGAGGAGTATAATCAGAGAAACGAACTGCATTGTCTGCTGCCAATAGCGAGTTCTCTGCACATGAAATACAAATATACATCTTTAGTTTTAAGCAACTGCCTCTACACACATTCCCTACACTGGATAAAATTCTATCTAAATTATCTTCCTGGAAGAAAGATGTATTGATTCTCTGAAGTTGGAAAACAGCAATTTCAAAACAACAGTTCATTATGTTAGCAGAGAACAGATACCAAGCTACAAAGTTAAAAATCACAAACTTGACTTTGCTCATATGTGTTTCTTAAATTTTAATTTACTTTGTATAAATTCTAGACCAAATAATGCTTATATCTATTTTTGTTTGTTTTTCTTGTGGATCTGATTCAAAAGTCAATTCTCAGCTTGTGTGTGGACAATTTTAGAGCTGAATTTATTCAACCAAGAATCTACTTTGAAGCTTTTCCTCCCAGAGTCAAATGAAACCATATATTATCAGAGTCACATCAAGCCTATTCCTTATGTCCCTTTTACAGCTATTCCTATACTAGACCTTTGGATTTCCAGGAAAAAATAAACACAAGAAAATGTAAAATATCAAGTCAGGGATAACAACACATTTGTATTCTTGGAAGTTCTTAGCTGATCTGTTTTCAGAACAAATTAGATGCCTTTTTGTTTAAATGTTATATATTAAAATAAAAATAAACTTCACATTATGGAATGTTATTAAATCTTATTTTGTCTGATTAGAAAGAGGAGCATTCGTAATTACTTATAGGTTTAAATTAGGTAATATTATGATATAACTTTTTTTCATATTATATCATAACTAACTCAATAAAGCATTATATAGTAGGCTTCAAAGAACTGCTTGAAGCAGATGAACAATTCTTTGAATTGCTGCTATCTGTACATGAATGCTTTTATAGCAATGAAACCAATTTATTACTTTAGGCATCTTCAGCACTCTCATATACATAATAATGTCTATTTCATTTAGTTAGGAGACCTTATTTTATACATTCACAAAAGGTAGAAAATGAGGTAAGGAAATTTTATCAGGTTAAGAAATTGCTGCTAATTCAAAACAATTATAAAGAAAGCAAAGGCCAATATTTCCATGATCAAATAATGTTAATGGCATGCGGTATCCCAGCCCTTTACACACTGCGCTCAGAGACACCCACCAGAATCTAGGCCACCTGAAAGGAAAGGCAAAGAGTGGGAGGAAACAGAGCTCAGCAGGCAGGCAGCAGCAGGAGCTGCAGGCTTTTGGAAGAGAGCATTCTATGGATTAGATGGTTTAAAATTCCCTAATCTCATGGAGGGAGAGAGGAGAATGATAGTTACCAGAAGCAGGAAATGGCCTACTGGGAAAAGAGGAAGAGAGATTGGGCAATGAATACAAAATTCCAGTTAAATAGAAGGAATAAGCTTCATGTAGCAGACTAGGGTGATTACAGTTAACAGCATTGTCGTGTGTATTTCAAAATAGTTAGGAGAAAGGACTCAAATGTTCCCAACTCCCAGAAATGATAAATGCTCAAGGTGATGGATATCCTAAATCCCCTGACTGGATCATTACACATTCTATGCATGTAACAAAATATCACACGTACCCCATAAATATGCATAAGTATTATGTATCTATAAAAAATTTAAATAAATAACAATCACAAAAAAGTAAAAATAAAATAAAATTCCCTAAATTACATTGTTGTCAATTCGATTCAATATAGGGTACTAGAGATTTTAGAATAATTTTTTAGGCCAGGCACAGTGGCTCATGCCTGTAATCCCAGCATTTTGGGAGGCTGAGGCGGGCAGATCACTTGAGGTCAGGAGTTCAAGGGCAGTCTGACCAACATGGTGAAACCCTGTTTCTACTAAAAACGCAAAAATTAGCCAGGCATTGTGGCAGACGCCTGTAACTCCAACTACTGAGGAGGCTGAGGCAGGAGAATCACTTGAGCCTGGGAGGCTGAGATTGCAGTGAGCCGAGATTACACATCTGCACTCCAGCCTGGATGACAGAATGACACTCTACATCAAAAAATAATAAATAAATAAAATAATAATTTTCTAGAAACTCTACCTTTTATCTTACCAGAATAAAGTAAATTATATAAAAGAATAAATCCATATAGTCATTCACATAAAAGAGGAAGATGTACTAAGTATTGAATTTCATATAGAAAGTTAAAAATGAAGTCAATTTAGGAAAATTAACTTAGTTCTATGCTAGGACTATAAGTACTTTTAAAAATAATTATTTTGCCAAACATTTATAGAATTCCTTTTGAAAAAAAAAAAAAACAGACTTACGGACACAAAGTAAATTTGTGGTTTCCTAGGGTTAGGGAGATGGGCTAATTGAGGGAGAGCAGTGGCTCAGAAGGGTAAGGTTTCTTTTCAGGGTAATGACCATGTTCTAAAATCAGTGTGATCATTGTTACACAACGTAGATATACTAAAAGCCACTGAATAGCACATTTCACATTAATGAAATGTGTAATATATGAATTTGATATCAATAAAGCTGTTTTAAAAAATAGTATTTTAAAACACAGTTTTCAAGGTAATACATTTTAGTTTTAAAATCAAAATGCATATAGCATGCTAACACTGCCTTTCTTAAAAGCAAAATAAAATGAAATATAGAAATGCCAAAGCAAGGAATCATTCACTATTCAAATGAGTCTTTCTGAATGCTTAATCATCGTAAAGAAATAAGCCAGAAATATGGATTTAATTAAAATGTTTGTTTATTTATTTATTTTATTTTATTTTTTTTTGAGACGGAGTCTCGCTCTGTCGCCCAGGCTGGAGTGCAGTGGCCAGATCTCAGCTCACTGCAAGCTCCGCCTCCCGGGTTCCCGCCATTCTCCTGCCTCAGCCTCCCGAGTAGCTGGGACTACAGGCGCCCGCCACCACTCCCGGCTAGTTTTTTTTGTATAAAATGTTTATTTTCAAACGTTTGTAGATGCTTATGCAGGTGTAAGAAATAATACAGAAAGATTCCATGTATCCTTTATCTAGTTTCCCCCTATGATAATCCCTTACAAAACAATAGTAGGATGCCAAAACCAGGATAGTGACATTGACGCTAAGATGCAGAACATTTCTATCACCACAGTATTCTTCCTGCTTCCCTTGCACAACTAAACCCGCTTTCCTCCCTCTGCACCCCTTCTTTAACTTCCTGGCAACAACTAATCAGTTCTTCATTTCTACAATTTTGTCATTTCAAGAATGCTTTCAAATAAAAGCATACAGTATGCAGTCTTTTGAGATTAGCTTGCTTTGAAAAAAAACAAACATCAGAACTCATTTTTGTTTTTGACAGATTCTTACTCTGTCACCCAGGCTAGAGTGCAATGGTGCAATCTTGGCCACTGCAACTTCTGCCTCCAGTGTTCAAGAGATTCTCCTGCCTCAGCCTCCTGAGTAGTTGGGATTACAGGTGCACACCACTATGCCTGGCTAATTTTTGTATTTTTAGTAGAGACGGGGTTTTACCATGTTGACCAGGCTGGTCTTGAACTCCTGACCTCAGGTGATTCACCTACCTTGGCCTCCCAAAGTGCTGGGATTATAGGCGTGAGCCACCATGTCTGGCCCAGAATTACTCTTTGAAGATTTACCCATGTTGTTTTCTGTATCAATAGTTCATCTCTTTCTACTGCTGAGTAGTATTCCATGGTATGGATGTATAATTTATTTAACCATTTACCTGCGGAAGGACACCTACGTAGCTTTCAGCTATTACCAATAAAGCTTCTGTCAACATCTGTGTACAAATTTTTATGTGAACATAAGTTGCCAGTTCCCTGGGGAAAATGCCCAAGAGTACAATCACTGGATTGTATGAGAGTTGCAAACCACTGTGGAAGACAGTGTGGCAATTCCTCTAGGATCTAGAACCATAAATACCATTGGACCCAGCAATGCCATTACTGGGTATATACCCAAAGAATTACAATCAATAAACACGTATGTTTATTGCAGCACTATTTACAATAGCAAAGACTTGGAACCCACCCAAATGCCCATCAATGATAGACTGGGTGAAGAAAATGTGGCACATCTACACCATGGAATACTATGCAGCCTTGAAAAAGAATGAGCTCATGTCCTTTGCAGGGACATGGATGAATCTGGAAATGATTAGTCTCAGCACACTAACACAGAAACAGAAAACCAAACACCACATGTTCTCACTTGTAGTTGGGAGTTAATCAATGAGAACACATGGACACAGGGAGGGGAACATCACACACTGGGGCCTGTTGGGGGGTAGCGGGGGAAAGGGAGGGAGAGAATTAAGACAAATACCTAATGGATGCGGGGCTTAAACCTAGATGATGGGTTGATAGGTGCAGCAGACCACTGTGGCCCATGTACACCTATGTGACAAATATGCACATTCTGCACATGTATCCCAGAACTTAAAGTAAAATAAAAAAACAAAACAACTACTAAATGGTTTTCTAGCGTGATTGTGTCATTTGACGTTCCTACCAGCAATGTAGGAGTGATCCAGTTTCTCAATCTACTGGCCAGTATTTTGTGTTGGCATTATTTTTTTTTTAATCTTAGTCCTTTTGAAAGGTGTGAAGTGTTATCTCATGTGGATGTAATATGCATTTGCCTAGCAGTTGATGATGCTGGGTACTATTTCATGTGCTTTCTTGCCATCTATGTACCTTCTTTGGTGGAACCTCCCTCCATGTCTTTTGCCCATTGTGTCAGTCTGCCCAGACTGCCATAACAAAATCCCACAGTCAGGTGGCCTTAAAAACAGACGTTTATTTCTCACAGTGCTGGAGGCTAAAAGTCCAACATCAAAGTGCTGGCAGGATTGGTTTCTTGTGAGACCTCTCTTCTGGCTTGCAGATGACTGCCTTCATCCTGTGACCTTACACGGTCTTTCTTCTGAGTAAGCACAGAGAGCAGGGTCTCTGGTGTCTCTTTCTTCTAAGGACACTGGTCCTATTGAATTAGGGCACCACCCTTACAACTTCATTTACCTTAGTGATCTCCTTAAAGGCCCTATCTTCAGATATAGTCACATCGGGGTTAGGACTTCAACATAAATTTTGGGAAGACAATTTAGTCTGTAACACCCATATTCCCATATTTTAATTGTTTTCTTTCTTTCTTTCTTTTTTACTGTCAACTTTTGAGGATTCGTCATATATTCTAGATACTAGTCCTTTCTCAGACAGGTGGTTTGCAGTTGCTTTTTTACCAGTCTGTAGCCTGACTTTTCTTCCTCTTCATGGAACTTTTCACAAAGTAAAATTTCATTGTGATAGAGTCTCATTTATCAATTTAACCTTTTTTTTTTTTTTTTTTTTTTTTT
>NW_016804493.1:3507109-3513592 GCF_001698545.2 Rhinopithecus bieti
TTCCTAGCCCTATAGTAAATTTTATAAGTAAAAATGTTTTAAATGTTGAAATGCTGATGTGAAGAATATTTTAGTAATCAATGCACCTTCTAAACACTTACGAATTATTTTAAAATAAGCTGAAAAATATAGATTTTAAGAGAAATAAAATTCTAAGATTAAATTATATGTTACATTATCAGAACACAATAATCTGTGTATTGGTTTCATAATTCACTAGTTCCTCTTTTTAGCACATCTATTATTGTTTCCAAATATTCATGAACCTCAATAGGAATCAATATAAGCAAAACAAAAATGAAGAGAATAAAATCTGGCTGGATAACTATACCTTGTGGTTTGCAAAGCAATACAAAAGAGAACAAAGCTGTTCATAGGTGTTTCCATAGAGTAAACACCCCCTACACATGCACATACAACAAGATAGATGTGGCAACTAGAAAGTGAAAATTCCTCTTATGAAGGCAGAGCAGAACTTGTCTTTATAATTAAAGATCTTACAAACTATCACTGAAGAAGATATTTCTTGTCATTAGTCTTATACTAGTTTTGTGCAAAACTGTTCTGATATTAATAGCAAAGAAATAGACTAGTGTATTTAATTATTCAAAGACATACATAGAATTTTATTTTAGAAGTAACTGGAAGAACAGAATTTTGGAGCAACATCCAATTATTTTTAGCCTAAATGTAAGAGAATATATAAAACAGTAAATGAGATGAGTGACACTTATCTAAGTTTGCTACTGCATTATCTCTCAGTCATTCCTATGGAGGTCAGAGTGACAACGAAGAGGTGTGGAGTTGGGCATCAGACGAGAGAGCCTTCCAAGAGTGACATCCTTATTCTGTTTGAAGTAACCTATTCTGAATTAACAAATGGCAATCATTTAATATAAAAGGAGAACATATTATAAATTCAAGGTAAATCTGGTCAATCCAAGATTGATGTCCTCCATGAACACACATGGTCAAGCAATAAAATTAGAGTCCAGTTATTCATCTGAGAAAAGGATCAAATTCAGTTATCCAAAAAACATGAGATAGAGTGACTCTGATTTCAGCAAAACAAAATAATTAAGTGCCCAGTCAGAATTTTGAGCTTTTTATTGGCCATTTACTAATAAAAGTGTGATTCCTTTATTTACATCGTTGAAGTCAAAAGTCACTTGATATTCAGATTATTGTCTTTTTAAAAATTATTTTAACTCAGCAATTAACTGTAAGTAGAAGAGTACTTAATATCTTCCCGCATTTGCACACTTATAGCCTTTACAGTATAGACATTACTGCTTTTAAGTAGGCACATCTATACATTGGTCTATTACAGCCCATTTGTAATCTGGCATGTTGAATATTTTTCATGTATAGAGAATACTTTTAAATATTAATTAAAGTTTTTATTAGACTAAAATAATTGAAAATAAAAACTAGCAAATTATTCATAATATACTTATTGCCTGATACCTGCATACAGAACTTAATTATACATCCTTATGTGGGATTGTGTATAAACATTGGGTTTTAAAGAACGCTACAGGTAAGTACATATCTGCTGTAATATGATGTCAAATATGCACACGAAATGCTCCTCTGCAATCACATTATATTTCCCTCATGCCTTCACTGTCCCATACTCTTAGAGGATTCTTTCACACTTCCTCTCCCCAATGATACATCTCATTTCTCATTCTTTAACTTTTCTAGGACTCTCTAATAAAAGAGCAGAAGACAGAAGTGACCTCCTCTAAGCACCCATCACCACACCTGTTCACCTTCCTGCAACATCACCTGTGCTCTGCATTCTCTCCTGTTAGAATGAATTAACTGTCCACAATCCAAGGATTTATTTACTGGATCTCTCTTACTAACACAGACATGCTACTAATTCTCTCATCTCAGAAACCCCAATCTCATGATCATACTTTCTCCTCCATTTACCATTACATATTCCCACGTTTTTCTCCTCCCACTATTCCTTGAATCTATCTCAGGCTTTTATCCCCAAACACTTGACAAAGCAAAACATCACCAAGGTCGCTATAACGTCCACATTGCTAAAGCCAATAATCAGTTCTCAGTTTTATCTTACTTAAGCTAACAACATTTAACACAGTTGATTGTTCTCTCCTCCTTGAAACACGTTCTTCACTTGGAGTCCAGGCTACCCACACTCTTCTTTTCTCATAGGTGATATATTCTCACTCTTCTTTCTTGCTTCCTCTTCACCTAGTCAACTTATCCACACTTAATTGCCCCAAAGCCCTGCTGTTATTTCTCCATCCACAATAATTCCTGCTGTTCTGTCTTATGGCTTTAAATATGCTGAAAACTGACAACTCCATGTCTCTTCTTGAATGTTTAATGAAGAATCTCAACCTTAATGTGTCCTAAAACTGGGCTCTTTATATTTCTCTACAACTCCTTGACCCCAGCAGCAATCTCCCTCATTTCAATTAATGCCAATTCTTTCCCTATAATTGATTAGATCAAACACCTTGGTGTTATCTTTGACTCTTCCTTTCGCAAACTACAATTCATTGGGAAATTTTACTGGTTTTCCTTTCAACTCTACCCATGCCATAACTCTCACCATTGTACCCATGGCTCAAGCTACCATAATTTCTCAGCTGGGTTGGTGATATGGTATCCTAAACGGTTTTCTTGCTTTGAGCTTTCCCTGTCCAATCTCACTAAAACCTAAGTTAGATCATACCATTCCTCTTCTCAAAATTCCCTGATGTTCTTCAATTTCATTCAGATTGAAAATGGATTTTCAAAATCTTTCATGATCTGACCACCAGATTTCTCTCTGACTTCTACTACTCTCTTTCTTGCCCACTCTGCTTCAAACACTTGGGCCATTTGGCTGCTCCATGAGTATACCATCTACACTCCCATTTCTGTGTGGTTTATCTGGTCTTTCCCTCTGTCTAGAGTACTCTTCCAAAGGTAGACACGTGCCTTGCATTCCTATTTCCTTCAAATCTTTATTCAAATATCACCTTCTTCCTGAGCTTTAAATGACCATCCTATTTAAAATTATGCAACTCCTGTCTCAACTTTATTTTCTTCATAGCTCTTACCAGCTTCTACTGTACCATATATTTCACTTGATTATTGTCTCTCTCTCTCTCTCTCCAAGAGAATATAAGCTCCAAGAACACCGATATTTTTATCTATTTTGTTCATTGTTCTCTTGCTCTTCCCCACAAGTGGAAAAAGGGAAGAAAAGAGGAAAACAGAGACAAGAGAAGAGGAAGAAGAAGAAAAGAAGAAGAGAAGGAGGGCATAAAAGGTGAAATTAAAAAAGATAAACCCAATAAGATAAAGTAAAATATAAAAATTAAAATAAAAATGTTATAATGGAGAATTGTCAGGCATAGTGGAGCTAACAAAGTTACATTATTTTATTATCTGTTGAAATGGAATTGATCCTCACTTTTTTAAATGGTTTATATGTAGTCTGCCAAATGGAAGAGAACTCTGTCAAATGAAAGAGAAATTAACCAGATCACTAGTCAATATCTTTTTCCAGTTGAAGAGCCTCACTTCTGCAAAGTTATTTATTGCCTACATGCACCTTTGATTATTTAATGCATTCTGGGCAGCTGTGATTTTTCAGACAGCTGTACTAGTCGATGCAGACAAAATGAAGAAACTAACTTCAGTGACTAAGAATTTTTTGGAACGAAAACTTACAGCAATCTTTTCTAACTATGAAGGTTTCAGGGTGCTTTGATTAAACATAAAATTTCAATGTAATGAATTACCTGAAAAGAAATACATGTGATAAAATGGGTTGAAAAATTCAAATGCCAAAGAGTTAAGAATACTGCCTTGCTCAGATAGACAGACTGAGAGCAGAAATTCAGACCACATTTGCAAAAATGTTAACAAATTATAAATTATGTATATACCTTTTATCACATCACCTCTATTTCCAAGAAAAAGTAATACCAAATGAACAACATTCAGGTACATTCTTGTTAAATTAGTGACCTTTAAGGAAAATTGTTCCTTCAGGTATTCAGACAGAAAAAGCAAGTCACATACAAGGTGAAAAAATCAGTATGGCCTCAGGTTCCTTCACAGTATTCAATGGCATAAAATAAAGGAACTCTGTCCATAGATTTCTGAGGGAAAGAAAATGTATCCAGTCTAGTTTATTTGTGAAGTGCTACAGCAACAGGCAGACACTTTCAAGTTTGAAAGAATTCTGAAAATAAAGCATACAAGAGCCCTTTTGAGAAAATTTTCAAAACAAAACCAATATTCATAAAGAAATACAGTCAACCAAAAAGACATTTAGAAAAGCTGTGGAAGACAAGACGACTGCATTCCTCAGCACAGACAAGTATGAGATAATATATGCAAACTACTGAAGGTTACACAGCATGATACATAAAAATTACACCAGATCCTAAAGAGGTTAAATGTAGGGTTACCATATAACCAAAAAATTCCACTCCTAGGTACATACCGAAGAGAAATAAAGCCTTTATCCACACACACACACAAAGTATACATGGATGTCCACAGAAGTGTTATCATAATATCCAAAAAGTGGATCCAGCCCAAATGTCCATGAACTGATGAGTGATGAAACAAAATGTGGTATATCCATAGAATGGAATATTATTTGGACACAAAAAAGAATGCAGTATTGATGCATTCTACAACATTGATGAACCTCCTTGACGATATGATGCTAAGTAAAAGAAGTCAGTCACAAGAGACCACATATCTTGTATTTTTATCTATATGAAATATTCAGAATATGCAAGTCTGTAGAAAAAAAAAGTAGGTTACTAGTTGCTTAGGGCTGGGATGGGGAGGGGGCGAAATGGACAGTGTCTGAAAAATGGGAGCAGGTCTACTTTGGGGGTGATAAAAGTGTTCTCAAAATGATGATGGTGATGGTTGCTCAACTCTATGTAGTACACTAAAATGATTAAATATACTACAATTGATTGAATTGTACACTTTTAAAAGAGTGGATTACAGGCTGTGAATTGTATCTCCATTAAGCTGTTCCCAATAGACAATATAAAGTTAAAGCACCACAGTTTGTTTTAGAATCCTAAGGCAACAAATATTCTCAAGCACATAAAAAATTTAAAAAATGCAACCCTCAAGAATCTTTCTAAAGACAAAAAAAAAAAGGTAAAATATCAACTACCTGACAAAATAAATAAATCAAAATAAAAGCATTGGAGAATAGAACTAGTGGCTAGTCTTTAAAAGTAACAATATACAAATAATAGCATAACTAGCAAAAATTGGGAAGAGGGAGATAAAGAAGGGGAAAGAAGAAATGAGTGCTAGCTTTTCCATTTCTCTGAGTAGATAAATGCTGTTTATAATTTTAAAATACATTTAATATAAAATGTAGTGACTCTATAATCTTTTAAAATGCTCATAGTTTTTTTGTAAGTTTAGCGGGATCACTTAAATTGAATATACTTCGTTAGATATATAAATTTCATGAGCCATGTTGGCTTAAATTTGGTGTTTTCTTTCTCAATTTCAATGAATAAAGTTTTATAAATTCATTTCTCGATCTCTTTTAAAAAATATTTTGTCTAGAGTGGTGATTCTCCACCCGGGGCAATTCTTTAGCCAGGGGACATTTGGCAATGTTTGGAGACATTTTTAGTTGTCACATTTGGAGGAAGGATGCTACTGGCATCTCTTGGGTAGGAACCAGGGATACTGCTTAGCTCCAACAATGCACAGGACGGTCCTCAACCATCATGAGGAATTATCCAGCCCAAATGTCAAGAGTGGTGAGACTGGGAAGCCCTGTACTAGAGATATCTACCAACATTTGGAATGATATTCAATTGATATTAATCATTCTTTCTGAGTTATGTGATTCTTGGTGACTTTTACTGACTTTTTTGGCATTTCTATGTAGCTTTAAAAAGTTATGATTTTGTATCAAGTAAGTCATTAATATTTAAGACAATTAATTAAAGGTATGCATATGTATAAAATTCCCCCAAAAGGATACCATGGTCCTGACAACTATCAGGGTTCCCAGTTCCAAAGTGAAAACCTTTTGAAAGTACTGAAAACAATTTTTATTCCCTCACATTTATGAAGTTTCTTGCATATAAATTATTGGTTGGTAATAAATGTTTTTCCAAGTGAACAAAAAAACAAAGTAAAATAGACCATAAAATAATCTATTTTCCAAGAAGAGGAAATCATTTCAGTTTAATAAAGGCACTGGAGGCCGAGGCGGGCGGATCACGAGGTCAGGAGATCGAGACCATTCTGGCTAACACAGTGAAACCCCGTCTCTACTAAAAATACAAAAAAACTAGCCGGGCGAGGTGGCACGCCTGTAGTCCCAGCTACTCCGGAGGCTGAGGCAGGAGAATGGCGGGAACCCGGGAGGCGGAGCTTGCAGTGAGCTGAGATCCGGCCACTGCACTCCAGCCCGGGCGACAGAGCAAGACTCCGCCTCAAAAAAAA
>NW_016804493.1:3517018-3532076 GCF_001698545.2 Rhinopithecus bieti
AAAAAAAAAAAAAAAAAAAAAAAAAAAAGAGTGAAAAGTAAAAAAAAAAATTAATATTAACTAAAATAATACTCTTATTTGAAAGTACTTTCACTGTTACAACTTCAGGCATATTGATGAGAAATGGCTTAGATGGAACTAGACACTCTTCTACTATGTGATTTTTTATATCAGAATCAATAATTCAATATAGTCTAAACTCCTTTTAGTAAAAGTATATATTTACTCATTTAATTGCTTATAGAATCAAAAATGTATTCGTATCTCTTACTAATAATTCACAAGCTGTAGGTTTCTTTACATGCATATATTAAATCATTCTTATTATTTCATGAACCGTTATTCATGGATTATCTTTCGTGCAATGGGTAATATATTAGTTATCAGGAACACAAGAATAAATGAACAATGTACCCTGCTCTTGAGGGGCTCAAAAATAATTAAAAGCCAGTATGAGAAACATATCTTTGTAATACGCTAAACATGTTTTGAGAATGCAGAATGACTGTGTCATCTAGAAATCACGATGGAAGAGTTTTAATCTGAGTGTGAAAGGGTTTGGTAAAAGAATTAGGGAGATTTTGCAGATAAGGGAGAGTGAATGACAAGGACTTGAAGCCAGATGCTATCGTGGTCCAGGAATTCCCTTTGTGTTGCAAGACTCACTGAAGTAGAAGAAAGTTTCTGTAGACGTCTTCTTGCTGTATGTCAAGAAAGCAGGTTTAACTCTCTGTATGAATGCCTGGTCTTCTACTTTGAAACTCTGTTGCTGGTTCTGAACATACTGCAACTACAGTTAGAACACTCGGGCAGGCCCTATGTCAGCACCATTGGTCCACTTCATACCCAAACCAACTGCTGACCTAGAACTGTGAGTCTCAAACTACCTGTATGTAGTAAAAGTGTGCTTTTTTTTTCCTTCTTATTTCAGCCATTAAAAAAAATGAGATTCTGTCATTTGCAACAATATGGATGAAACTGGAGGTCAGTATGTTAAGTGAAATAAGCCAGGCACGGAAAGACAAACATTGCATGTTTTAATTTATTTGTGGGGTCTAAAAAATCAAAACAATTTAACTCATGGAGACAGAGAGTAGAAGGATGGTTACCAGAGGCTGGGAAGGAGAGTGGGAGGCCAGGAGGAGGTGGGGATGGTTAATGTGTAAAGAAAAACAGAAAGAATAAGACCTTGTATTTGATAGCAAAACATGGTGACTACAGTCAATAATAATGTAATTGTACATTTTAAAATAACAAAAATGGTATAATTAGATTATTTGTAACACAAAGGATAAATGCTTAAGGGGGTGAACACCCAATTTTCCATGATGTGATTATTGCACATTGCATGCCTATGACAAAATGTCTCACGTATCCCCTAAATATATACATCTATTATGTACCCACAACAATTTTACATTTTAAAATGTAAAATTAAAATGTAAATTGCTAGAAAAGTGAAAAGAGAAAAGTAAAGGTATACAAAATACTATCTCCAGTCCATTTTTTATTACTCTTCTGTCCAACAGACATAAATTACTCTGTCCAATTGACATAAGTCATTCTGAAAACATACTGTCTATTTTTGTACTAGCCTCCTTACACATTGGTAGCAAAGAATGTGCAGACCAGTACCAGCCTGTGAACCACACTGTCTTGGGGCAGCAGTACATGGAGTGGTCCACAGACCGGCAATAGCATGTGGAAACCCATTAGCAATTCTCCTACCCAGCCAGGCAAGGTGGCTCATGCCTGTAATCCTAGCACTGTCGGAGGCCAAGGTGGGCAGATCATTTGAGGTCTGGGGTTCGAGACCAGCCTGGCCAATATGGTGAAACCCTGTCTCTACTAAAAACACAAAAATTAACTGGTCATGGTGGCACACGCCTGTAATACCAGCTACTTGGGAGGCTGAGGCAGAATGATCACTTGAACCCAGGAGGCGGAGTTTGCAGTGAGCAGACTGCACTCCAGCGGGGGCAACAGAGGGAGATTCTGTCAACACACACACATACACACATACACACACACACACACGCTCGCACGCGTGCGTGCACAAGGGAAGAGGAAGGGGAGGGAAAAAGGGAAGGAAAAGGGAAGGGAGGAAAGCAGTAAGGAATGGAGGGAGAGAAGGGAGGGAGAAAGGGAGGGAAAGAAAGATTCTCCTACCCACACCCCCTGAATCACAGTCTCTGGGATAAGGAGCAGAAATCTGCGTTACAACAAGCTCTCCAAGTAATTTTTATTCATGCTGAAGTGGAGGAATTGTTGGTCTAAAAGACTCTGGATGGTTCCTCAAAAATAAATATGTTCCCACTGCTCCTGGCAGGCTGATTACATAGGAAATATACAGGTGACTCCTCCTACCAATGACCTTTCTGCTAACTGGTAAACCCAAATGTTTTCCCTTGATTCTTTCCTTTGACTCTTTTTCTAAAGTTTCTAAAGCCAATTTAAGTTAGAAACATACTCAGCATGATTCCAGAAATGTCCTGGAGAATTGGAGAATATCCGTGTTACTGAAATCTTTACTGTTTCATAAATTTGCTTCTACTGGTTTTTTTGTTTCTCTGTTTGTTTTGGCGACCCAATTTTGTTCTGTAAGAGACAAGGTCTCACTCTGTTGCTCAGGCAGTAGTACAGTGGTGCAATCACAGCTCACTGCAGCCTGGAGCTCCTGGTCTCAAGCAGTCCTCCCACCTTGAACTCCTATAGCCCTGGGATTATAGGCTTGAGCGACCGCACTCAACCTCTAACTCTTAAAATTAAGCAACCATAGCTATGCAAACTGTTATTAACATTTTTGTTTTGTTTTTCAGTCAGATGTGTTGAATAAGACATCACTTATTATTTATTAAAATATATTAATAATTTATGGTAATTCGCATAGAGTACAATTCAGCCTTTTTTGGGGTGTAGCTCTAGAAGTTGACAAGGACCTGAAACCATAAAAACACCACCACACTCAAGATATGGAACATTTTTTTCACCTGACAAAGTTTTCTTGTACCCCTGTGTAAAATTCCTCTCACCTCGAAGTCCTTGAAGCAGAGATCTTTTTCTGTTCCTATAGTTTTGACTTTTCCAGAATATCTCAGAAGTTGAGTCATTCAAAGCATGTAGGCTTTTTAGTCTGGCTTCTTTCACTTAGAGTAATGCAGTTGAGATTCACCTATGTTGTTGCATGTTATCTAGAGTATATTTTTTCATTGTTTAGTAGTATTCCACGGTGTATTGTGGGTACACCACAGTAAAATGGAATGTGTATCCTTTCACTGCTTGATAAACATTTGAGTGGTCTCCATTTTTAGGGGACTATGGAATAAAGCCAATAATAATAATAACAAAAAACTGACTATATGCATATAGATTTGTTTTTTCTTGGATAAAATGCTAAGATGGGGATTGCTGGGTCATATGGTAAATGTGGGTTTAACATGATAAGAAACCAATTATTTTCCAAAGCAGTGTGTACCATTTTGCATCTGTAGCGGCAATGTACCAGAGTTCTAGTTGCTCTAAATCCTCATTAGCACTTGTTATATATATATTTTTTGTTATTACTATTTGTTAAATGTTGACAGTTACATGTTGGTATCACATTGTGGTACTAGTTTGCATTCCCCTAATAACTAATGATGGATCTTTAATGTGCTTATTTAAATCCATATTTTTTCTGTGAAGTGTATGTGCAAATCTTTTGCCCATTTGTAAACTGATTTTTCAAATATTATTGCACCATGACAGCGTTATTTTTATATTCTTGGTATTAGCCTCTATAAAACTTGTATTTTGCAAATATTTTCACGCAGTCTGTAGCTTTTCTTTTCAATTTCCTGACAGTGTCATTTTAAAAGCAGAAGTTTTTTTAGTGAAACCCAATTTATTATTATTTTTATTTTATGAATTGTACTTTTAGTGTTGTATCTAAGAAACCTATGCCAAACCCAAGGTCACTAAGACTTTCCCTTGTATTTTCTTAGAGCAGTGTTATAGTTTGTGGTTTTAGATTTAAGTTTATGATTAATCTTGAGTTAATTTTTTTATCTGCTTTGAAGTATGAATTGACACTTTTTTTAAATTCTGTTTTTCTTTTTCAAACGGATTCGAATTGTTCCAGATCTGTTTCTTAAAAATTCTATCCTTTCATTGTTGAGTTTCCTTGGCAGCTTTGTGAAAAGTCAAGCAACCATGTATACATGAGTCTATTTTTGGGCTCTTTATTCTATTCCATTCATGTATTCGTCTATTGTAATGTCAATATCAAACTTCCTTGAATATCTGTTAGTTTTATAGTAAGTCTTATAATCTGGTAGTGTATCTCAAACTTTGTTTATATTTTCAAAACATTTTGCTATTCTACTTTCTTTGCATTTCAATATACATTTAAAATAAGCTTTTCAATTTCTACTCCCCCCC
The DNA here is from genome assembly GCF_001698545.2 of Rhinopithecus bieti. NCBI lineage: Eukaryota > Metazoa > Chordata > Mammalia > Primates > Cercopithecidae > Rhinopithecus > Rhinopithecus bieti. The sequence goes on from NW_016804493.1 coordinate 3,521,438, forward strand.
ACAAAAAAAAAGATTGCTGGATTTTAATTGGGATTGTTTTCAGTCTATATATAAATTTGGGAAAATTGACATCTTATCAAATATTTTAATTCATAAATTTTAAATATAATNATTTCAATATACATTTAAAAATAAGCTTTTCAATTTCTACTCCCCCCCACAAAAAAAAAGATTGCTGGATTTTAATTGGGATTGTTTTCAGTCTATATATAAATTTGGGAAAATTGACATCTTATCAAATATTTTAATTCATAAATTTTTAAATATAATGCTCTTAATTTTTTCTTAATAATTTGTAATATTTACACCAAAATATTTTATGTTGTTGGTGCTAGTATAACAATGGTATTTTTTAAATCTCATTTATAATTTTTTTATCATTAGCATATAGAAATATAATTTACTTTTGTATATTGACCTCAAATCCTGTGACTTTGCTAAACTTTTTAAAAATATAAATTATTTGAGATTTTCTACCTAGAAAGTCATGTCACCTGTAAATAGACATTTTAATCCATTCATTCTGACCTAAGGTTGGTGCAAAAGTAATTGCAATTTTTGCCACTTCTTTTAATGGCAACCTGATTTGCCCTTAAAGTCAGGTTGATTAACTTTTGCTGCAACCTAATAAATGCCTTGAATTCCTCTCCTTGACTTACTGCATGTGCTAGGACCATCAGTAATAGATTGAATAGGAGTAGTGAGAGCAGACAGTCTTGCCTTTATCCTGAACTTAAAGGGAAAACAGTTATATCCTTCACTATTCAAAGTATGACATTAGCTATCAGATTTTCACAGATGTCCTTTATACCATTGAGGAAGTTCTCTTATTTCCTAGTTTGCTAGTTGATATCTGATATCAACAATAATAGCAGCAGTAAAATGAAATTGAAAACAAAATGAAAAGAAAGCTTTGAAAAAAGACAACATCAATAAATTAGGATAACCTCATAACTGGTACTAGTAGGTCTGATAGTCATGTTTTATGTGTCCTGCTTTCTCACAACTTCACCTTCTTTCCTAGAAAACATGGCTGATCTACATTTTCAGTATCTCTAGTTTGTGTGAGAAAATGAAAATATTACTTTTTTCACTTTCACCTTTTCACTTTTCTGTTAAAAAAAAAAAGTGTTAATCTCCTGTCTCAATGAATGACACTAATGGCTTTATTCATATCAGAAAGCTGGAAATCATCCCCAAGGCTTTAACTCTCAACCTTACATCTAAATCATATTCAATTTACCTCATAGTTGATCCCCCTTTTAAAGCTCCATGCCAATCATTGCCTAGTTCAAGCTCTCATCTTCTCCTTGTCTTATATCAGAGGTCACTTTTACTGATCTTTACGTTTATAAATGATCGTCAGGCTTTCAATTGAATCATGAGAATTAAGCTATTTCTCAGTCTTAAATTATTCAGTGTGTAGTCCTGATGCTTTCAAAGTAATGCCCATGCAGCTTTTCTCTGCTTATAAGGCCTACTGTACATGATCCTATATCTGTTAGTCCCATATCTGCCCAGTGAGCCTCACTTGGAGATGAAAATAAAAAGTACCTTTGGCATTGTAACTTAAGTGGTACAGATTTCCCATATGGAAAAAAGGAGTATTCACTGTTCTGAAGATACTGCTCATCTAACTGAGAAAATAAAGAAGAATGTTTCAGGCAGAAAACAGTCCTTAGTCCTTAGTCCTTCATGCAGAAAATAACCTCATGTGAAGATGAACCTCAACGCTAAAAATAGATACACGAGGCAAGAAGACCAATTACTTGATTACTGTTTAATTAATAAGTCAGAGATTAATTAGCAGGTCTCTAAATACTTCAAACTATTTGTAAATTCTCAGTGCCAATGTAGTAGCTCCCCTCTGTATTCCCATGGTCACGGTAGTTCAATGCTCTAGCTTCTCAACCTCAGTACTATTGACATTTGGGGCCAGATAATTCTTCTTTGTGGAGGGCCGTCTCATGCATTGCAGGATGTTTAGCAGCATCCCTGACCTCTCCCACGACATGCCAGTAGCATCCCACTCCCCAACAATGTGATAACCAAAAATGTCTCTGAACATTGTCAAATGTCCACTGCAGGGCAAGATTGCCTTGGCTAGAGAATCACTGCTCTAAGTGCAATGATGTTGTGTGCTTAAAATGATGACAGAAAGTCTGGGAGAAAGAAAGTCTACGGGAGTGAGTTGGTAGGGACCTCAGTTAAAATATACCAATACACAGGGATTTTAGCTAATGAAATAAGGAAGGCAGAGGAAGCCAGCCTGGGTCCCTGCAGGGTTAAGATCAGAGCAAGCAGTGAAAGGTACACGTGATGTATAGAACAACTTCTCTACAGCTATGAAAAATTGTTACACTCTCCTGGATGCATCTGAAGTTTACAATCTCATCTCTTTGCACATAATTTTTCTTTCCACGAAATATTCTATGCCATCTTCATGGGATTGTGTAAGGCTCACTGGTAGAACAGAAAGTAGAGGTGATACATATCAGAGATGGTGGGCAAAATGGTAAACAGTATTTACAATGTATATATTTTTATAGGCCAGTATCATCTTTGCTTTTTAACTAAGCAACTTCTGCTCTGTATCTCCATAAATCCACTGAATTGTCAGATTCCCTCTTCTTTTGTTGTGCCCCTAGAATAAAATTTTATTTTAAGCTATGGCATTAATGTAAACAAGTATTTCATCTATTTCCATTTTAAGTTCTGGAAATACTAAAAGTATAGATATTTAATGCACTAATCTCTAACCTAACGCTTTTCAGGGAGGTTAACAATCTATAAATGAATACATATGTTCATTTCATTCCCTGATCAAAGAAAACACAGATATATAACATATATATATGTATATACGGAACATAAATATAATAGAACTATATTTGACCTTTAAAATTCTGGTTTAAAGTGTTAATGCATTGTATATGCAAAACAGCATGTACCACTGGTTTAAAGTAAATGTACACAGACGCACACAGACACACACACAGAAAAAAGTGAGATTTACATGTGAAATATATTTGGGGTTAAAATGACATGATTCCATTGACATTCTAATTTCATACCAGGCCTCACAGTAGGAAATTCACATGAATTATTAATAACTGTGTTTAGCATTGAGGCTTTCCTATGTGGATAACAGCAATTAGAAATTCAGGAATGCTGGAATATACTCATGAACTAATCAATTGAGATGCCCAGTGATTTCTTTCTCTTAGAATCTTAGCAAGGTTTGCCATCATAGCTTTGTACTTCATAGGAGTACTTATTTGTTGACTGACTGAAAGAGTATTTCAGACCTTAGTTAAAAATGTCCACAATAGAAGTCTGATTAATTATTATGTGATGGAAGCATGATGCTTAAGTGATGGCACTTTAAGTCATGATACTTTTCTCAAATATGCTTACAACACATCGTAACCACTTACTGTCTCCCCTGCAGAGTAGAGGCCCCAGTTTATAAGCTGCTTCTGAATGCAGTCGGCCTGTGTCTGTAATCACGATCTTAGTTACTGGAAGATGTTCTTTATAAGAAAGCAATCCAGTGTCATTGGTCCTAAAAAACAATAGCAACAAACAAAATTCTTAAGAAATTTTAATAGTCCTTATTGCATTTCAAAACCAAGATGTTCTGAACTAAACTTGTACCCACAAAAGAGTACGGATCCAGTCACTCATCGGAGCACATAAAAACAGAATGACATTTTATTTATTATTATTATTTTGAGACAAGGTCTCACTCTGTCTCCCAGGCTGGAGTGCAGTGGCACAATTTTGGCTCACTGCAACCTCCTCTTTCTGGGTTCAATCCATTCTTGTGCCTCAGCCTTCCAAGTAGCTGAGATTACAGATGTATACCACCGCACCCAGTTAACTTTTGTATTTTTGGTAGACTCAGGGTTTTGCAATGTTGGCCAGGCTGGTCTTGAACCCCTGGCCTCAAGTGATACACTTGCCTCAGCCTCCCAAAGTGCTGGGATTACAGGTGTGAGCCACTGTGCCTGGCCAAAACATAATGACATTTTAATGTCTCTTGTAGAAAAATGTAATAGAGAATATAAAATATAGCATACGTTAAAAATAGAACACAGTTGGAGATTTTTTAATTCAATGGACAATTTTCTACGTTTTTACTGGAATTGGTTAATACATTAACACTTAGTGTAATGATTGATACTGTAGTTTGAGGTCTACCATTTTACTCTTTCATTTCCCCCATAGGATTTCTTTTCATTTTTTGAAATGTTGTAGCAATTTATCTATTTTCTTTTATTATACTTTAAATTTGGGATACATGTGCAGAACATGCGGGTTTGTCACATAGGTATACACGTGCCATGGTGGTTTGCTGCACCCATCAATCCATTATCTGCATTAGGTATTTCTCCTAATGCTATCCCTCCCCTAGCCCCCCACCCCTTGACAGACCCTGATGTGTGATGTTCCCCTCCCTGTGTCCATATGTTCTCATTGTTCAACTCCCACTTATGAGGGAGAACATGCAGTGTCTGGTTTTCTGTTCCTGTGTTATTTTGCTGAGAATGATGGTTTCCAGTTTCATCCATGTCTCCGCAAAGGACATGAACTCATCCTCTTTTATGGTTGCCCCCCCATATTATTTCTTGTACTTCTGTTTTCCTTTGCTGCCTCCTCTTGGTTTATTCCATATATTTTGTATTTCATTTTGTTTTCTCTATTCACTTTTTAGCTATATTTATTGTATTTCCATGTTTGCTTTACAGATTACAAAGTAAATTCTTAATTTATCACAGTCTATTTAGACATTATGTTTTTTAACAATGTAAAATGTCAGAAGCTTGCTAAGACATAATTCACTTAACACTGCTTCCCTCCACACATATATTCTTTTTTCTATTGTAATATATTTTAAATCCATATGTTATAAACTTTATAATAAAAATAAAGTGAACATTTTATTTAAACACTGGCTCTTACATTTACCAACATATTTGCAATTTCCAGTGCTTTTCACTTCTTCCTGAAGATCTAAGTTTTCGTCTGTGGTATTTCTCTTTAGCCTGAAGAATTTCTACTAGAATTTGCTGTTTCAGATGCTCTTTTCAATTCTAAAATTTACATTTTGTTCCATATTATAGTTTTCACTTATCTGCTTAAAATACCCTTTGTTTACACGTTGTGATTATTTTTACCTTTAAGGCTTCAAATATTTTTATAATAGTTGCTATAAAGCATCTTTCTGCCAGTTCAAACATCAGTAACCCAAGGTTGGTTTGCAATAACTGCTCTTAATTTCTTGACTTTAGATGAAAATGTACTCTTCCTTGAATATTCAGTAAATGTTATAATATGCTGGATATCATGGATACATTGTAAAGATTCTGGATTTTGCTATTCTTTAAAGATTTCATTTTTATTTTCATAGGCAGTTAAATCACAGCCTTATCACAATATATTGCCATTGCTTGGTTTGATAGTTTATTAGGTGGGGCCTGTGTGAATTTTGCCTAATTTTCAGTGCTATCTCTTATATCTGGGATATAGTCTTTGCCATAAACACATGGGCAGTGTCTGCCTACATTTGGTTACTTTCTGCTAATTTCAAGTAGTTGTTTTCATAACATTTTTTTTCCTGGATTTACAACAATTATCTGAGAAGGGTTAGCTCTATGCAAGTTACGTCACCATTAGCAGAATTTAATATGAGAAGTTTTACAATCTTATTTTAAAAGTCATTTTAATTAGAAATATGTTATAGAGGCATTGGAGAGTTATTGATGATTAGGTAATTTTTTTATTGTTGTTAAGCATTACTACTAGCATTTTATTTACATTTTAAAATACAGTATTACTTTGTAGGCACTTTTTTTGGGGAAGGTAGTGATAAGAAAAGAGTGCCTTCCAAAGGGAGTAGAAATTTGAAAAATTAGAGTTTAAGAGAGACAATATTCTTCATAACAAACATGTAACACTAAAAGTGCAATTCTAAAAGAAATACACACACACATATAACATAATCTTGATGTTTCCCAACTAAATAAATGAAATATTATCTAATTCAAATTATGACCTCAATTAACAGCAGATTTATCACTGTAATCAATGTGCATCCTGTAACAAAATCACCCATATTACATCCAGATTGACTAGAACTATTCGTTAAAAGTAAGTCTTCTGTACAGGTCTAGTTGTTTAGCAATGTAACATATACATAGGTTATGCTGAAATGTAAATATAAACATTTAAAATATTTTCACTTTACAAATAATAAATAAGGGCAGTATACATGCCAACTCTAGTCTCAAATTCTGTCAATGTCTTTTTTAACCTTTTCAGATAAAGAAGACATGCATAAGCTTCTTTTCTGCTTAGAGGAATATTTGTAATTTGATTTTAAAATTCCTAAAATGTTACAGATTTCTTTTCAAAATATAATCCACAGAACATTAGTTCTTTGTAGTATGATTTGTCGTTTTAAAAATATAAAAGAATTGCGTGTTAAAATAATTGTAGTAAATTCTAAGTTGATAATTTTAAACGTTTTATAGGTAGATTATTGAAGAAATGTGCTTTGGCTGTAAATATATTTTTAAGATAATAGAATACCTACTTATATATAGTTTCAAAAGGAATAATAATTAATTCCCCATGTAACAGGTATCTCTGCTTGATTATAAAATTAAAATGTAAATGACTTATGGTCCATTACAGAAAATAACTCAAAAAGGTATTGACTTAATACTAACGACTATATTGACTATATATATATTTATTGACTTAAAGTATAATTGACTATATTAAGTTGACTATACCATGTTTCATTAAAACATACCTTTATTTAATTACTTCATTGTACTAACTTGTTCAGTATCTGGCTAGCTATACATACTTTGAGTGATTAATTTTTTAATGAACTTTTTCTTGCATAAAGAAATCATACGGAAATCACCATTCATTCCGGTCAGCATCACAATTGCAGTAATACTGAGAATCAATGCAGTTTCCCTCTAATCCACAAGTACATTTTTGAAGATCAGGTGAAGAACCTCCCCAGTAGGTTTGCGTTTCATTGGTTCTTCCTACCCACCAACTCAGAGGGGTTCCATCTGAAAGACAAACGTGAGAAATGTGACATCGGCTTTATGTCCCACCACCTTCTCCCCCAGTATAATTCCTTTTCTTCCAAAATCATTAAAAAGAATAAAAGGAGAAAGATTGATTTGATTTAAGGATATGCAAAACAGTGTAATTCCTGGCATTTCCTTAAGAAAACTTTTTAAATAAAAAAGTTATTATTTAGGCTTAAATGACCAACACATTTGTTCTTGGGTAGAAAAGAAACCAGCGGTTCCTATTTAATTTAGGCATGATAGTAAAAAATGGATTGAGAGCCGCTCACATATACAATTTCTTTAAAAATAATTTTGAAACAAGTGAGCATCAAAATATAAATCATAGTAATTAACATACCAAAGCAAAATTGATTTGAAATCATGAAATGCCCATTAAAGCATTATGGAATGTTATGTAAAGTCCATGATTTATCTCAATAAATTTATTCTCTAAAAATATCCTAGTTGTTTAATAAATGTTAGGCATGATTTGGCACTCCCTTGTCGTGATTTAAGATTTATTTGGAAGTATATATTTTATCTTCCATTTAATGGCTTGGCTATTTATTTGAAGTTACAGAAATAACACTGAAAAATCTTCATGCTGGAAGCGAATATTACACTCAAAAGAAGTTTCCCTCAGCCAAATGCATCTCTTCCTACGATAAATGTTCAGCTACCAGCTCCTTCTGAGTTAAGACTAAACATGATGCCAAGGAACTCGAGCAAGGAACAGACAGAACATCTAGGCAAGGATTTTCAGAGAAGGACGTGAAGCATGTAGCCAATCTATCAAGAAAAAAATAAAAAGTATGGAGGAAAAATTGTAGTCATCTGAGAATCAGGGCATGAGAAGAATGCAAGCAACATAGAATCAGTCAGCTTCTCAAAGGTGCTTGATCATTTTTCTGTCGACTTTCAAACCTTTAAGTTGTCACCATTAGCCCTGCTGAGAATCTGGCATTTTTACTAATTTCTCCCTTGCTTACAAATGCCAATGCTCATTTTAACTTACTATTAGTCCCTGTGCTAATGCTGACAACCTCTCTCCCAGGGTTACTATGCATGCCAGTCTGGCCACGTCAAAACAAAAACAAAAACAAAAAACCAGCAAAGAGTTATTAAAAGCTGTGTTATGCATAAATGCATTAATATGAAGAATCTTCATCTTTTTTTAATTACATGATTAGCCCTTCACCACAAGGTGAAAATTACTACTTGAAANATTATTGAAGAAATGTGCTTTGGCTGTAAATATATTTTAAGATAATAGAATACCTACTTATATATAGTTTCAAAAGGAATAATAATTAATTCCCCATGTAACAGGTATCTCTGCTTGATTATAAAATTAAAATGTAAATGACTTATGGTCCATTACAGAAAATAACTCAAAAGGTATTGACTTAATACTAACGACTATATTGACTATATATATATTTATTGACTTAAAGTATAATTGACTATATTAAGTTGACTATACCATGTTTCATTAAAACATACCTTTATTTAATTACTTCATTGTACTAACTTGTTCAGTATCTGGCTAGCTATACATACTTTGAGTGATTAATTTTTTAATGAACTTTTCTTGCATAAAGAAATCATACGGAAATCACCATTCATTCCGGTCAGCATCACAATTGCAGTAATACTGAGAATCAATGCAGTTTCCCTCTAATCCACAAGTACATTTTGAAGATCAGGTGAAGAACCTCCCCAGTAGGTTTGCGTTTCATTGGTTCTTCCTACCCACCAACTCAGAGGGGTTCCATCTGAAAGACAAACGTGAGAAATGTGACATCGGCTTTATGTCCCACCACCTTCTCCCCAGTATAATTCCTTTTCTTCCAAAATCATTAAAAGAATAAAAGGAGAAAGATTGATTTGATTTAAGGATATGCAAAACAGTGTAATTCCTGGCATTTCCTTAAGAAAACTTTTTAAATAAAAAAGTTATTATTTAGGCTTAAATGACCAACACATTTGTTCTTGGGTAGAAAAGAAACCAGCGGTTCCTATTTAATTTAGGCATGATAGTAAAAAATGGATTGAGAGCCGCTCACATATACAATTTCTTTAAAAATAATTTTGAAACAAGTGAGCATCAAAATATAAATCATAGTAATTAACATACCAAAGCAAAATTGATTTGAAATCATGAAATGCCCATTAAAGCATTATGGAATGTTATGTAAAGTCCATGATTTATCTCAATAAATTTATTCTCTAAAATATCCTAGTTGTTTAATAAATGTTAGGCATGATTTGGCACTCCCTTGTCGTGATTTAAGATTTATTTGGAAGTATATATTTTATCTTCCATTTAATGGCTTGGCTATTTATTTGAAGTTACAGAAATAACACTGAAAATCTTCATGCTGGAAGCGAATATTACACTCAAAAGAAGTTTCCCTCAGCCAAATGCATCTCTTCCTACGATAAATGTTCAGCTACCAGCTCCTTCTGAGTTAAGACTAAACATGATGCCAAGGAACTCGAGCAAGGAACAGACAGAACATCTAGGCAAGGATTTTCAGAGAAGGACGTGAAGCATGTAGCCAATCTATCAAGAAAAAAATAAAAGTATGGAGGAAAATTGTAGTCATCTGAGAATCAGGGCATGAGAAGAATGCAAGCAACATAGAATCAGTCAGCTTCTCAAAGGTGCTTGATCATTTTCTGTCGACTTTCAAACCTTTAAGTTGTCACCATTAGCCCTGCTGAGAATCTGGCATTTTACTAATTTCTCCCTTGCTTACAAATGCCAATGCTCATTTTAACTTACTATTAGTCCCTGTGCTAATGCTGACAACCTCTCTCCCAGGGTTACTATGCATGCCAGTCTGGCCACGTCAAAACAAAACAAAACAAAAAACCAGCAAAGAGTTATTAAAAGCTGTGTTATGCATAAATGCATTAATATGAAGAATCTTCATCTTTTTTTAATTACATGATTAGCCCTTCACCACAAGGTGAAAATTACTACTTGAAATAATAAATATATTTCAATGCACTGCTTAAAACATTGTTTTCATAGATTAAAAGAAAATAAATTGTTATTCTTAAATATTGAACCATATTCCCACATCTAAATTTCCTGTCTTCCCTATAAAATAGAAATCACTGAATGTTTTTTAAGGTTTCAGACATTGGTTCAATCCAAGACTTTTAAAAAATATACTAAGGAATTTAAATAACTATAGGAATGAATTTTAAAATCCTGAGAAATAAAATTAAAGGTAAAAAATACCAGTGGATATGGTGGAACATTCCACCTCCCATAATTAAAATCCTAAATGACTTGAGCATTCCCATTGATCATCCTTCCTGTGGTCTGAATCACAGATCCCCAGCAGCTGAAAACGTATTTTCATAGACATTTCACTTTATTCATTCATGTATGGCATCATTATCACTTGACACTAAATCACCAAGATCTGAAACTCTAAACCTAGCTTGTCTGAAAACAACTTCCTGTTCTACCCCATTATATTTCTTATTGTGACCTCAGTTTTTTTTTTTTTTTTTTTTTTTTT